>NW_022988007.1:3889696-4064163 GCF_902827165.1 Trematomus bernacchii | reverse complement strand
GAGAGAGAGAGAGAGTGTGAGTGTGAGTGTGAGTGTGAGTGTGAGTGTGAGTGTGAGTGTGAGAGAGAGAGAGAGTGTGTCTGTCTGTCTGTCTGTCTGTCTGTCTGTGAGAGAGAGAGAGAGAGAGAGAGTGTGTCTGTCTGTCTGTGAGAGAGAGAGAGAGAGAGTGTGAGTGTGAGTGTGAGTGTGAGTGTGAGTGTGAGTGTGAGTGTGAGAGAGAGAGAGAGTGTGTCTGTCTGTCTGTCTGTCTGTCTGTGAGAGAGAGAGAGAGAGAGAGAGAGTGAATGTTTACAAACACCTGTGTGTGTAAACCCAGAGATGAAAGGTTACCATGGTGATGACTTATGACAATTTACCCACTGCAGCACTGAGTCCCATTAAGAATGCATTGAGGTTTGTATCTGACAATTTTGCCACCTGTTGAAAAACCATGGCTCCTATCAAAAAATTACCAGACCGTGAGCATCAGGGAACCCCAATGAACTGATATATGTTGTTTTTTTTTGTTTTCTGTGTAAAATGTGGAGATGGGAGCAGTTTGTCTAAAGTGTACTTCTCTCTGTTCTGAAGAAAGTTCCGGAAAGATTTAACATGGGAATCAATTGGGAGCTAGGTGGACTTTTGTCTCTTCATGCCCTCAAGAGGCATTTTGATTAATATTTCTTCTTAATTTTTTTTAATTTTCCAACCTAGGAGAGGTTTTCCTACGTTTTTCATGAAAAAATATGTCTGAGGAGTGTAGGGTTTGGGAAATATGGCAAGTTTAAAACATATTTTGGGGAGCCCTGCTGCACTCTGTTTTGAGATCAAAGCACTCTAGACTTAACGAGCTGCTCCATCCACACTAATGTTAAAATCTGAAGAAAGCCTCTTTACCAAGCTCCAAACAAAGTTAATTATCTCAAGAAGTGTAAAAGATATGAAGAATCTGAATAACAAGTTTTATCGCTGAAGGTATTGTGATCATTTGAAAGTTGGAATGAAGTGTCTAGCTGAAATTATGTGGAAGGAGAAGCATTTGGCGCAAAGTGTAGGAAAATAGGATTTGAAGGCATCTCCCATTGACTTCAATGTTTAAAAAAAAGAGTTTAAAAAGCTGAATATTTCAAAAAGTATAAAATATTTTTAAAAGGTTGAAGGTTTCCCATCGATTCCTGAACAGGCTGAATAGTTTGATATTTGAATGGTTTCTGTAGCTGAAAGTAAGCTGAAGTTATGGAGAGCCAAAGTATTGGTGAAATAATAATAATATTAAGGGGAAGAATAAAGAAATTGAAGTACTATAGTGGAATGCTGTGGCACAGCATTCGCACTAATAAGGGGAAGAATAAAGATTCGAAGAACTATAGTGGAATGCTGTGGCACAGCATTCGCACTAACTATATGTTGGGAGATGTGTTTGGACTCTGAATATTTCCCACTGGGGATTATAAACAATCGTTTCAAACCCTTTTTAGGTAAGAACATATGTATTCATAACTACAGAAATATCCTTAATCAAGACCCAGAGACCATCCTTTTGGGTAGTTCAACATGGTGCATGACTGATGTGTTCACATTATTGCAGGAATCTAGACAATCTACACAGCGATTAACGTGGTGGTTAAGAATGAAAAGTTTGAAGCCTTTTGGTCTCAGATGCGTATTTATAATTGAATCATCATTGATCATGAGGTTATTTGCTAGGTTAATGCGAAAAGCCTCTGAGCTGGTTGCTGACTCAAACCCTCCAGTCAGGTTTGAGAGGAAATTCATACTGTATGTTCAGAAATATGACAGCGGCAAGTTTTAATGACAAGTCAAATTTCAATGTTTGCAATATGCACAATAGTTCACAATTTGTACATTTCAGGAAAAGATCATTAAAGACACTTACAAAAACACAGTTTGGGTTATACACAATTACTATGGGTAGATGTACACATGGAACTTAACATCAGTATTGCTGCCACATTGCATAAATTGTTTAGTGTGAGTGAAGTTCATATGTTGGTAAAACAGACCTGTCAATTGATAAATCATAAACCACATCTTTTATTAGTCTGTCTCCTGGAAATACATCTATTTATATACATGTATTTGATAGTTCACTACATCCAGTTTGGGTTCATTTTATACAGTAGTTGCCCTCATTCTCTCAAGTTGTATTTTCATTGCAGTGTTTAAATTGTTCCTCCTCCAAGCAGGAAGTGTGAGTTTTACCAACATACTATGCTCTGTAAAAACGAACTGTGAGCCTGGGATTGGATTCTATACCCTGCAATTAAAAGCTGTAGAGCTGAGGTAATGATTTAAGTTAGGATTGTCCCTGCTATGTGGGTCAAAGCTGTATGAGGAATATTAACATGCAGGACGCGGCGTAGCCCGCCACATGGTTGAAACACAAAGTAGAACATCAAAGGTCTTGCTTTACTCTACACTAATGCACATTGTACAGACCTGTTAACCCTTCTCTACATCAACATTTAGCTTTTATTCTTCTGTTAAATGACTACATTCACAAATATCATTACACCATGTTGTTTGACCCTGGCTTAGCATTGTCAGTTAGAGGAGTGCCTGCAGTGAGGTGCGTTCAGGTGCTCAGTTGAAGGCCGGGTTGCGGACCCCCGACAGGCTGCTGATCGGAGTGCTTTTGCCTTTGAGGAGGGTGAGGGAGAAGATGAAGAAGCAGACACTAATGGCGCCCAGGATGATCACCCCCGAGATGAGAGCACTGGTCACTGTGTTCATCTGAAACACTGGCGCCTTCAGGTGGGCTATAGCAGCACAGACAGAGAAATCATCACACACCTTCCTCATTTCATCTGCACCCTCACACACAAACTGCTGTTGATGACGCATAGAGCATTTCCAGTCCAATTCTTTTGATGGCTTGTTTTTCTTGTTCCCAAGAACAATTACCCACAGAGTAATATGACACTGGGATATTTGCAGCTCAGGAATCAAACAGTAAATATAGCTTACTGACATGAGAGTCAAAGGGTCCAGAATATAACAAAGCCATGAGACACTGCATTGAGACCTCCTGGAGGAGCAGCACATTTGTAAAAAAACACAGTCTCTACATTAACAGGTACTACATTAACTACAATCAGAATGTGTGTCTCTCCTGTCTGAATGCAATCATTTCTCAGGGATTTATGTTTACATTCTGTGTTATGTAGCAAAATTACTAATTAAAGGGGACCTAAGGTCACAAATTACGTGGATCAAACATCACAGGATATTAGGAAATAATATGTTAAAGAGAATTATATTAAATGTTCCTTCAACCTAAATGCTTTAACAAGTTTCTCCCTTCCATTTCAATGAAAGGCTACCCCCCCCCCCCCCACAAAGGACAGAATGCTCAGGCTCACCCAGCTGAGAGTTGTTGGTTGGCGTGTCATCTGTGGTAAAAAAGCAAAGAGCATTGAGGGTACATTTCTACTACATTACTCAACAGAATGCTACAGTTGGCAATGGCACAGATAAGTTCTCAACATCAGTCCCAACATTCGGTTTCAGAATTGTAAAGCTTAAAGGAATTAAAAGTGCTGAATGCATTGTGTTTCAGGTGGGAGAAACAGCCCCCTTCTGTGCTGTGAGTGTTATCAGAATGTACCACTGCGAGTGATGATCGGCCCCGCAGTCAGGACGGCGTTCCCAGACGCAGCGCTGGATTCCCCCCCCTCCGACACGTCCCTCTTCTTCCTGCTGCCACAGATCTAAGACACATGAGAGGGGAAAGCTGGTACAATGAACACATACTGGATGGGTATCCTCATGATCAATAAATGTTGTCTTTTTTAGAGGTGGGAAATAACTAACTATAGTACTGTACTTAAACACAATTTAGAGGTACTTGTACTTTACTTTTGTATTTCCTTTTGTGCTACTTTATACTTCTACTCTACATTTAAAAGAGAAATAATGTAATTTTACTCCACTGCATTTATTTAACAGTTTTAGCTACTTTTAACAAAATGCATCTCTAAACATTCAACGAGTGGACTAACTCTTTAGTCACAAAAAAGTTTAAATATTTAATTATTTAACAAAGATTCTACAATAGTAAAATGCTTGTTTGTCTAAAACAGTAAGATGCAACAATGTTATCTAGAAGTCTCACATATATATATATATATATATATATTTAATTCTTTACAAACATTGATGCCATTTCTCTGCTCAATGAGTACTAACTTTGTATACTTTAAATACATTTGACTGATAATACTTTTGTACTTTTACTCAAGTAAGAATTTGAAGGCAGGACTTTTACTTGTATTGAAGTATTTTGACAATAATGTTTTGCTACTCAAGAAAAGCTTTTGAATACTTCCACCCTTAGTCTTTTTTACATTTCATCTACTTTAGTGTCCCGTAGAGATGGTCTGTTCCAATAACATCTGACAAATACATCTGACATGTTTTTTGAATTAGCAGAAAATAGTTTTACATTTTTTGTAAATAGTAAATAAATACATGATATCCTGCTGTAAATATCCAGCATGTCAGTAAACACCTGGTGACTATAAATGTAAGAATATAGAATTGACAGCAAAATGGACCTAATTTAATTTAATTTACTAGAAGTACTCATACAGAATGAGCCAGTGTTAGATTTATGTATTTTAATATTTGTTTATTATTAATGTATCTACTGTGTAGATGCTTAGGCGGATGCTAATGTTCACAATTTGAGTTGCTGTTGGGTAGTTAATTTATAAAAATGCATCTTATTTTATGAGATAGGAATCTTTTTTTGTATATTTACTCTGCCCAATTTTGACCTCAGGGCTCAATTAAATCATTTTGTATTTCTAAATGTAAAATAAGTTTTGTGAAGTGAAAATGTAACTGCAAATGGAAATACCAAAGTCAAGTAGAAGTACTACAAATTTGTACTGGATCAGCGGAACTTGCCATTACTGCTGATGATGTGTGAGGGTGAATGTTTGAGTCAAAGGAAAGGAAAGTGTATGTGCTGAGAGGTCTGGACTGAATATGTGTGCTCGGTGTTCTTCTTGTGTGTTTGCAGTGTTAGGTGTCCTGTGGGTCTCACTGGCATGAGCATTGGACAGTCATCAGCCCGACACAGTTTGGTGACACAGTGCAGGAAGACGGTGGACATCTTCTGGTTCTTGTGCTTCACAAAGCGGAATACTTCAAAGGCAAAGCGTCCCATCTGGCTCTTGCCATTTTCAAAGACAGCGGTCTGGGGGTCTTTGTCACAACTGGCTCAGAGAGGGGAAATCAGCACGTTTTATTAGAAAGGAGAGCAACTGAAATATAATAACTGAACAAAATCTGTGTCTTCAAATTTGAGTTACCTAAAGAAAAGATCATAGCGGAGGTCATCGTTGGGGTTTCCAGAGGGCGTGGTATAACAGTAGTCCATCAGAACATTCCATCTGTTCCACAGGACAGAGAGGTCATGTGCTGCACTCTCATCACTCCCAAAGTGATCTTTGTGTTTTCAATAGATATCATTTTCTATAATAATTAGCCCTGTTTCCAAAAAATACTTTATATACTACCAATTTGTTTTTGTAGGAAAATACATTTGCTACCTGGATTATGTTCCAACATACATTTGGTAACATTTACTGAACACATGAATCATAGGGAGATGGTCAGAGGCTGGGGGCCCGTTGGCAGCGCAGTTTACGGCCCCTGGGTCTTCCACTTGGTTTTTAACACTAAAAGCTGTTTTCACAAACGTCTTTTAAAGGGGGGATATTTTCTCCGAGCTTATTTCAATGAACAATATTTGCTTTGCATATTATAGATTATTCATTGACATTATTTCTACTAATTTTGTAAAAATAAAAACATTATTCAAGTGGCCAACCCCACCCCCCCCCCCCCCCCCCCCCCCCCCCCCAATAATACGAACATTCCTTGTTTTGATTACCCCCACTTCCTCCCCAATCAGAGGCAAGATAACACTGCGGAGACAAACCATGGAGTCATTTGAGTCATCTTCAACACCAGAGGGCAGAGCTGGCTCTCTGATAAAAGGAAACCATTTGGAAAAACAGTTACAGGTGGTTCTAGTCAGAGGGAACCTGGTGGGTTCCCTGCAGCGGTCGGTCACAATCACAATGCTCTTTCTGACTTTCACACAGTAATTACATTAGCTGATGTAAGCAGGTCAAGGATACCTGGAAACACATTCATAAACCAGTCCAAATGAAATGTGTTAAGGTGCTCAGATACCGCTATGTACTGTGCTTTATATCCGCTTCACTCACACATTTGTGAAATTCTTTTTTTTAAAGTAAACAACGATTAGCAGTGTTTGGTACCATGTGATTTTGATGCTGTTTCGCTGTATTTGTGAGTATTTGAGGGACTTTGAAATCATGAGAAAAGTTAGAACAAATTAAGTCAGATTCAAACCCAGACTTTCCCATCCCTGCACTCTGTTTATCATTAAGGAGCATCGTGCCATAAAACACAAACGTTCTGTGCAGGTGAACAAAAGGACACACAAAGCACAGCCTAATCCCTCCTGAGTCCCATGGGAATGTTCAGGCTGATTTCAAAGTTTCTTCTCATGTGTCTCTTATTACGAGTCAGGCAGCATTTTTCATTAAAAAGTTATTCCTTTTCAAGAGTTGCGACAGTTATTTTCCTTTTCCATAAACCTTGTAATTAGGTGAAGTTCTACCAGAAATCCCCTCAGCCTATTTATCATCAACATTTTGCTCAGAGGTGCCAAATGTGTAATCACAGCCCTGAGTGTGTCACAGTCAGAATAGATGTGGTTTCCTTACAATTAACTTACTTATCACATGTTCAGACAATTTGGCAGAAAACCAACAACAGCGGAACATCATTATTCAACCTGAATGACTGCATACCTTCGATCCAGGTTAGCGGCTTTGACAGCTGCGAACACGCGCGTCTTCAGGGTGAGTCCAGCCATGGGGATGGACAGCTGCTGGATGTACGATGAGTCCTGGACACAAACACAAGAAACTTCAGCATGTTTCTCACAAACCCTCACTCTATTTTCCTGTTGGGAGTGAAGTGTTACATTTCACTACTCATCACAAATCTGTCTGGTTTACATACAATCCCATTCACTAGTGTAACATTGACAAGTGGTTCCAGAGTAATGTTTGTGTTGAGGGTATGTTCAGTATAATCTACTCCATTTACAGTATACAAGGTCCAATTAGGGCTGCATACAATGGTATCCTCTCCATCTTGAACATGGATCATCATTCTCAGAAATTGTTAGTGAAAATGTAAAAGGGGCAGACTAATGTAACATAGCTGCAGAGTTTGGTATGCTGTTTGATGCATGCTTGATGTTTGGCTAACCTAACCCCCTGTGCAGAATAACAACAGATGTTCAGACTGGAGTGATGTGAACGTACATTGTATAGCAGTAGATTCAATGTGCTGATGAAAGTACCGTTGCTTTCCTTCACTGAGATTGCAGCTGCTGACCTGCAATGAAGATAAAATATCATGGCTGCCAAAAACATTTTGAAACGGGATTCCAATATTTCACAATGACCTGATGCGGAAATCTCTTTTTAATCACAAAATATGTATGTAAGGATGGATGATATTTAACTTTCAAAATGTTACAGAATTAAATAATGAGGAACAGCCTTGATGAAATGCCTAGAAGCCAAACCTGAACATATGTCTGTGACTTTGCTTCTGTCTGCTACTGTGACCAAAAGTCAAATCTTCAGTTCAGACCTTGTTATAAATATCTTCTCTGGTATCATTCATTTTAAACATAAATACATTTGTCTCGGAATGCATTATTATTATTATTATTATTATTATTATTATTATTATTATTATTATTATTATTGTTATTATTATTATTATTATTATTGTTATTATTCTTAAGCAGAATATTGTGCATCGTATAAAAATATTATCCATCGTGGTTAACGACAGAAATTCAGTACTAAAATGATAAACTGCATTAATTAGATATTAGATATATACGTATGGGAGGTTTTTATTTCCCTTTGTTCACCCGGTTTGTATAATAGTTAAAATTTGACATCACAAGCGGCACACTCAGAAATGTCCAAACAGAGGTCCCACTGAGCACTTTGAAAACAAAAGCAGAGACTCACGAGGCCAGCTGTGTGTTGTTCACCAGGTATTCCAGCGGGTAACTGCAGCTGAACTTGTACAGCAGCCCTGGCAGGTAGCTGATGATGGTGGGGGGGTCCGGAGTGTCGATGTACCCTGATATGTTCCCAATCTGCACCAGTGACAGGTTGCCATAAGCGTTGGGTCCTTGAGCTGTGGAGACCTGCAGCAAACAACATCAGTGGTGAAACTCCTGGCAGTATGGCAGTGAGCAGGCTGATGCTGCACTAATCCACCCGTCTATCCCCCTTTATCTGAGCACGGACCCTCCGGAAACTCAGTCAATCCTCCTAACACTAGAGGCCCTGTCAGGATCCAGCAGCAGCGTCTCTACAGAGATGCTCGACTCTATTCCCATGCAGGATAAAAACGACTTGTCAACATCGAGCTTGGTACTGTGCCACACAGCTGGCTGTAATAAAACACTGACACACTGCTGGGAGGCTTTTTACACAGTTTTGAAAGTTAGACACTTCAGTGTGTTTGTTCTGCTGTTAGCAATTAAATGTTATAAAGATAATTGTCGAGTCAGAGAAGAATATGAATCATTTATGTTGGTTTTAACTGGGTGTGGCTAAATACAGCACTAACCTTACATACCCCATTAACATATGATTTTTTTTTTAAAGCTATTGGTATTATAATATTTCTGTTAGGTACACAAAGCGACACACAGGATGCAGTGTCAGTGATGCTGACAGTAACACTCTTACCACCAGGGAGTTTCCACAGGACTCCAGCGTGGCCAGACTGATACTAAAGATCACTACAGTGGGGAAGGTGTTGTTGTTGATGAAACCGCGGCAGTGGGCATCTCCATGGCGACCATTGAGTGCCAGGTCAGAGTCAGTGTAGCCAGAAAAGAGGACGGGGCAGAAGTTGATCTTGAGGGTGATGGTCTGCACCCCACAGTACACACTGATATCCCTCTCAGCTGCAAGACACACATGTGATGAAATAAAAATGAGTGCAGTTCTAGAATAACGGTCCAGTACCAACATGTTACATTTTGTTTAAATTACAAATGAGGAATCGGTATAATGTGGTGGAAAATGTCATCATCTCCTCTTGGGACTTTGAAGCAGGTTTGAAGTCAACTTTCTTTTTAAAGAGACATTGACATGTGAATTCCATTCAGTAAATGAAAAATAAAAATGTGTTGCTCCTCACCGGGGAAGCGGCTGTGAAAGTTGGCATCACAGTTATATCCATTGAATTGAGCTCCAGCTGATAAAGCTTTACTGAACAGTAAAAGAATCAAAAATATATGTTCCATTTCAGCACCTGGAACAGAGAAAGAATGTGCACTGAGAAATGCGTCACTTCAGAAAACAAAACAAAAAAAGTGAAATGTATCCAATGGTTAATTATTTTTACTAAACAAATATATATTCTTCTCCAAGTGTGCTTTAAGGAGGAGAAGATTTTCCCACAAGATTCGAGTTATTTCACAGCAGTTTGACTCCAGAGGAACATACTTCATATGCTTGTCAACCAAATCAAAAGTAAACAAATGTTACTTGGAATTATTTATAAAAGCGTTTCTTAAAACGATGCTGGATAATTACTGATGTCATATCATCAGGTGCGATGGTTTATCACTGAGTGCACATTTCATAGTCCTGTGAAAACCTCCTCTCACAGAATTTTTGTCCGTCCCACATACAGGGTTTCAGTCCTGATGAAAAAGCTAAATTAAAGAAGTAATTTCACCAAGTTAGCAGGTACTGACCTAGCTCTGACAGTACACATGCTATTACTGACAGCTGGAGGTAAAAACGCAGACCATTGCTCTACGAGAAGTAGGACCACTCACCCTGGTTCCTGGAAGCAAGCGAGTCAGCGGTTCTCCATAAGCTTGGGACAGACGATGGAATGGTCCGCACAGCATCCCTACCCACAACTAGAACAGGACTCGAGAGCAGGGGGGGAAAAGGGATCCTACACATAAGAGATTCATTATTTGAACATGTCAACAAAAAAGGGCTGTCCAAAGTAACATGGGAAAGTCCATCAAATTTGAATGTGTTATACAAATCCTTTCACGTCTGCAGAAACATGAGCAGGTTTTGAAGTTTCCCACTCATATCCTTTCGGCCCAATCTGGCTGTGTCACTGCTCACAAATGGTTTGACGCCGCATGAGGTCCAGCAGCGGTGGGGGGGAGAATTATCTTTTCATCGCTCCAGTGGCCCTGGCCTGCTGACTGAGCCGTTCCTTTCTCCCCTGGCCGGCCGGGAAGTGCAGAGCCCATCACGCTGGCCTTTGGCCCCTGGAATCCACACTTTTCATGCTTTGTGTGCAGCGGTCCTCCGTCAGCACAGCAGCAGGCAGTCTGTTGGTGGGGCTGCGGGCTGCTGCCGGCCTCCTACCTGATCCGCAAACTTTGATATCTGGTCACAGGACTCTTGCCACATAAAGAGAGCAAAGAAAAAGAAAGCAAAGTTCATGGAGTTTGAAGGGATTAGCTGGTCCTCGCTGTCCCATCTTCCATATGGACAGCAGTATATGTGACGGCTGGTGCAGTGTGAACCCCGCAGAGCACACTGGGATCCTGTGAATGTGGAATATGAGATGGAGATTTTGGGCAAACCTCTCACTTTAGGTCCAATGGAAAACAAAAGAGGCAATGTTTTTTTGTCTTCTTCAGATTGCATGAAAATCCGCCCTTGTTTATTTTTCCTCTCCACAGAGGTCTGCCACCACCAAGATTATCTCACACCAGCTTCAAAAGTAACATGTTGCATCGACAATCTGTCCTTAAATCTGCTCTTACAACATCTATACTTCAAACAACTTAGGTTGGGTTGGGTTGCATATTCATAAATTGATATGAGCTAATGTGATCAGGTGCTATCTGCCCTTACCTTATTATTCTCAACTGATTTAGAGTATCTGTAGCTTTCATCTTTGGTGTTTCCTTTAAGGTTTCGGCAGTCTTCTTGCACACTGGACCGTAGTGACTCTGAGGTTCCAGACACTCAGTCCTTCAATGCTGACATTTTCACTCCGAGGGCTGTTTAGGAAAGGGAGCACTGAGTTGGCAACTTCTTATTTCTAAGCACGTTGCTAATCCAGATCAATTGTAATTACGAGAATCTTAGCCAAAAACTGGAGAAATTGCTTCACTGCAGACTGATAGCCATTTAGAGTGCCCCAGCTCTTCAATTATCCACAAGTAATTTCAGCGCTTTACATGCCTGATAGTTAGATAGAATTGTATCAGTATGAGAGCATCTTAATCCATAGAGCATGGTAACCATGGAGGCCAGAGGCACTATTTTGGAACTTTTCTTCAATTTGCACAAACAGACAGATAGACATTGTCAAACCACAGCTATCAGGTGACAGTCTACCTATGTCTAAATCCTGAGTGCTCTTTAAAGGGTATGTGCACGCATAACTTCCTATTGGACAAATATCATTGCATTCTAAACATGCAACATATAACCAACACATGTTCACACTTGTTGGCATACAGTTAAAAAAATAAGACGACATAGATTTTTTTTAAATGTTGACATTCTTGGCAGGGAAGAGATCCCCCAGGATGTGACTTTAATCTCAAATTGAACAGAATACTCAGTCCTCAATATGTGTGAAATGCATGTCTAGGAGCCATAATGCTACTTAGCCCGAGTTCATTATTTGTATTATCATTATTTGTTTACGTCACTTTTATTACACTTCCGGTAACCTCACATGGGTGTGGTTTGTGTATATAGGTCACCTGTTTCATGTCGAGTGCGGATCACAGAGGGTGAGCTTGTGCTGTCATTTTTTCTGTTGACCGTTTTGTCCATAGTAACTGTGTTTTGATTTTGTTTATTAAATATCGTAAAACTATCTTGCTTTAGTATGGACTTTCTCTTTGGAAACACGTCACAGTTTATATCCAAGCTTAGCCTCTCTGTCAATGTAATTAGTGCCTGAATACTGAATACATGGCTCTGAAAGTAATCTAGTGGATCGTGTATTAGATTAACATTGACATGCTTATTGTAGTTGTAAGTGCACTGCCTTGCGGCCTGTAGCACCATCCTTGATGGAGCATACAGTGTTTACTAAAAGAACATGTATGCAATTTAATTATTTTAACCTGCTTTATTTGGGGGTGGACGGGCCTCACCTCTTCTAGGGGGGTCCTCACCTCCTCTAGGGGGGTCCTCACCTCCTCTAGGGGCATGCACCCCCGGGAAGATTGTTTTTAAATGTTGAAGTGAAATGCATCAATCTGGTGCACTTTGAGCACAACATGAATTGATGGATACAGCTCTCAACACTCAGATGAAAGAGAGCTGTATACTTTTCAATAATCCAAACATCTTTAGAATATGATCACAACCAATAACAAATCATTTAAACTGGTTTATTCTTATCTTATGTTACCTAGTTAGCATTCTTTCTTTGTATTTATGCTTATTTTACTAATCACTTCCCTTTCAAACTGTTTTTTTTACTGTCCTATAGTACACATTGGAATGATTTCTTACTTTATCTATTAAATAGATAAAGGTGTGCTCTCCCTAGCTCTCTCGCTCGCTCTCTCTCTCTCTCCCCCTCTCCCCCTCTCCCTCTCTCCCTCTCTCCCTCTCTCCCTCTCTCTCTCCCCCAGCTCTCTCTCTCTCTCTCTCTCTCTGTCTCGCTCGCTCGCTCACAGAGGCTGTGTGCTCCTCCGTGGCGATGACGGCTTGTGTTAAAAAAATAAAAAAAACATATTTGTAAAGTGGGGGGACACAAACGGGATTTTGAAAAGAGCGGGGGACATTTCCCCCCTGTGTGCGTCAAGTGCAATAAATATATATGCAAGTTGCAACACACAGAGTAAAACTCAGCCTATACAATGTGTTGTATAGGCTGGCATGATAGAATACAAAAATAAAAAGTAGTGCAAAAAGTTTATATACACAGGGGTGCACATAACTGGTACGCAGGTACGCATGCGCGGCAACAATCTGAAATGCGTACCGTCACTTGTGTCACAAAGCGCATTTGCGTACCGACGTACTTGTGAAGCTTTTCCAGAAGGCGGTTAGATCACCGGACGACAGAGTCGGTCTCCGTGTGCACAGACAGGGCTGCTGTTAACGTCGGTCTGTACAGCAGCCCTGCGCTAAAACAGCTGATCACAACGTTCACACGCTCCACGGCCACGAAGCTCTGTACTCCACTACCCCCCCCCCCCCCCCCCCCCCTGACAATCGTGAAGCGCTGTACTACACTACCACCCCCCCCCCCTGCCCCCCCCCCCGTTGACAATCGCCAGAAGCCAGAAGCTGGAGTACCAAACACTGACTCCAGGTACTCATCTGAGTACCTCACTGAGAAAGTTGTATGCACCCCTGTATATACATCAGGGTCTTAACAAGTATTAAAAGTTGATAAATCAATTTAGTGAAAATGAAGGCTATTAAAAAGTATTAAACGGCATTTTCCAAGGTATTACATGTTGTAGCTTGTTTTCAATAAGTATATCAATTGTCCAAAGAGGTTGTATTCTACAGTTTGCCTGAATGTAATCATTGCGTAGGTGTGTAGTGTGATTCTGTGTAGTTTATTTATGGCATCCCATTGGATTTGACGTCATCTGAACAGGACATCGCACGCTCACTGCTTGATAGCGCGCGAAGGTCCGTTTACGCCGGTTGTTAACCTGTTAAGCACCAAGCCTGTTTTTCATGTTTCAGGCTCGAAAATGACATGCCCAAAACAAATGACTACAAGTTAACTTCTAAAAGGATTATATGAATAATTTCTTTTATCAAAGCAAGGTTACATCTGTGAGTTGGATGTAGAAATGTCAGAATCAATATAGATGTTTTTTACTTTAATGAAAATTCAGATTTGACATAGTAAATAACTGTAAATTATAGTGTCCGTCCAAAAATTATTTTTTACAGATAGTGAAAACTACCCTTGGATGATGGGTTAGTAGACTAAAAGCTTTAGGAATCCAAAGTACAACATATACTAAGTACCCTGTATCAAGATTGATGCAAAACAAGTGACATTTGACCTTTTTAGAGAGGTTTAGCCAAAACCACCCCACCTCTGAGGTGATTTGGGTGAAAATGTTTTTTTTTTCCATATCTCTGGCCCCCCTTGGTCGATTTGGATGGTTGACACCTCTTTCTGACCGTTAGAGCCAATAGAATCGAAGGGGGAGGCTCCCACACACACACGTTGTGAAGAAAAAAGGTGGCGGCTGCGCGCATGTAAATATGCAGCAGAGTGGACCGATCTCTCGCTCTGACATTTGGAAACGAAAAAGCAGTTTTATTGCTTATGGATTATCAGAAATAATTTCAAAAAGGACACAGATACATTCGATTAACCTATGGATTAACTGCAGCATCGTTTTTTTATCGTTTTAATGCCATTGAAGACCAGTTTTGACCAAGGTAAGCCATGTTAGCGTTTCTAGCTACCTAGCTCCACATGTTATGATGTACGCTTTCGTTTATAGCGTCGCAAATGTTTATCACTGAGTGTTGAGGTGGGCACCAAACGATTCTGTGTCTCCAGGAGACCAAAAACGAGTGGTTGGCTGTGCATCTAGGATAAGTAATAAGGGAGTTATTGTGAGTTTAAGTGCCGTTTTAGGTTACATTTTTTCGCTCGTGGATAATTCAGAGGCTGAGTGCTAGCATTGTGGGGTTTTATTTGAAAAAAAAATTAAAAAGATCAGTTTGCTGAGTTTATTCCCGTTACATGGATATAAAACATTCATAGTGTTAGAAATTAAAATCAATGTTGATGTGGCGTAATTTGAATGAAATACACTGTATTTCATTTAAATCTGTTTTATTCTGAAAACCGAAGATTCACATGTGACTTCCGGTTTTTCCGCTGGTGAATTTCGTCATTTCCGGTTAGCATTAGCTTGTGGCGAAATGCTACGTTTTCAAACCGTGAATTGAAGGTGAAATAACGTGATGTTGTACACTAAACACCCTGAGTTTAACACTCATTTATTGACGCTGGAATGAGGTTTATTAGGGAATGTTTAGATGACCACAGACATCAGATTGATGTAATTCAGCAGCAGAAACCGACAGGATTTGCATTGGACACGCCCCCGTCGACGCCGGCCAATAGGAGAAGACTACAGGTCTTACCCGGGAGACCCAAGAAGGATCTCTCTCTCTCTTTGCCCCCAGCTGACCCGGGCGGACGCGGCCAA
Source organism: Trematomus bernacchii (assembly GCF_902827165.1). NCBI lineage: Eukaryota > Metazoa > Chordata > Actinopteri > Perciformes > Nototheniidae > Trematomus > Trematomus bernacchii. The sequence continues at coordinate 4,048,859 of NW_022988007.1, read as the reverse complement.
AACAGCTGGCAGGAGCAAACCACCAACGAGCACATTTCTTTTGTAAACCACCGCATCTTTTGTGTAATTAAATGCTGTTAACTTGTATAAGCTTGCCTTGACTCTTTTCAGTCTCTCCTGCTCTCGGGGTTCAAGAATAACTAACAATTGGCAACCAACGAAGGGACTCTGAGACTGGAGAGTACTGGAAGAGGGGAAAGCTGCAGCTAACTAGCATCACAACAGGCGGCAGACAGAGGATTTTTTGGCTGGGCCTAAATAAAAGGTGAGACAGTTACCTGTTTAATTAAAAAACGGTATAGTTAAATAACTTACATTAGGTGCAAGCGTTGGTGGTGCGGTTTTGTTTATAGTGTTTCTTCGGCGCCGCCCGATTAATGTGAATATTAAAGACCTTTGGGAAGGCACTAGAGGTTATCTGGTTTACATTGGACTGGCTCCAAATAGTGTTAAGATCTCTGGGGAGGTACGAGCCATGCTCTGTTTTGCACTGGACTGGGTCCATTCATGTTAGTTTATATGTTGTTAATATATGATGTGTTAAACCGGCGTAGTCTCGTTTAATAAAGTATATTGTGTGGAGTTCTTAAGCCGAAAAGTATATTTTTGTGTGATGTTCTAAGCCGGAAAGATTGTGTACAAGATTGGTATAAGATCAGCTTTTAAGGTCAGCATCTATAGAATTTAGAGCTAAGATAAATGAAGATTGTCTTGTTTTGTATTGGAGTGTTTCAAGCAGTGTGGTTTTTATCTGCATCACATGTTCCCATTGTTCCCCTCCCCTTCCCCCAGTCACATGAGGTTAATGCTATACTGCTAAGCTAGTTAGCTAGCCAGTTGGCATTACTAGGTGGTAAAATAGTTTGAGTAAAGATACAACTGGTAACTACTGGGATGGTGGATACACAGGGATGGTGTAGATGAACATTGAGAGTAGATTAAGTTGTTTTTGTTTTTCATGCTTTTCAAAGAAAGTAATTTGAACTTTATTTGGGTAAATAAACCGGAAGTAGGTTTATGAACCGGAAGTGCTAGTTGATGCATTTGAAAGGAGTTAAAAATAAGACAGCTCCCCTAGCGGACACACCATTACAGTTAATGCATTCTTCACCACACACAGATAAAGATTACATGTGGTTTCTCTGAATTGTAGTTATGAGATTTGCATAATTTCATAAACTTCAGAATACACTGTACACAGTTTATTTGAATTTTCACCATATTCCTATTTTCATATTTTAAAGGTCAAAACCATACACTGTACATTTTTTATTTTTTAAATTTCTGATTTTAAAATTTGCATAATTTCTAATTTACTTTATTAATTTTTTATTAAAAACTTAAAAAACTAAAAAACTTAAAAAACTTTAAAAAAAAAAAAAAGAAAAAAAGAATCCCAGATATTGAAGTTAAGTTCGGATGACATAGGATATTTTTTATCAGGAACGAAGGTGCTATTCAGTAGATTAGTGATTCATCTTTGATACATTTAATAACTATATCCAACTACTTAAGAAATATGTCACCAAAAGACACTAAGTTAAGAGCATTCTCAATGCCAGGCTCAACTGCAGATATTAAGGAGAGGGTAAACATCAGGTCAGATGCTATGACAGCGCCAAAAGATAGACAGAAGACATGGAACAGAATAGAGAAACTGTTCGAGCAGTGGCAAACGAGAGGATTGATTCCAGCAGATGATAAACCTGGACCAACGAAAGCCCATAGAAAAGCAGTAGTTGAATATGAGAATGGAGAATACCTACAACAGCAAGAGGCATGGATCAAAGCTGGACGACCCTCGTGGTATGGACCTGGAAAAAGCGCTATGAACAAAGCTGAAGAAAGAAAAGCTAGAGTTACAAGTCTGATACTCCATCTAAAATATGCCAGCCAGGGATTGACAACAAGCTTACATTTGGTAGAAGCAGCAGATCTGCCAGTAAATGAAGACACAGCAGAAATAACAGAAGAGGCTCCAGTTATCCAAACTCCAAAGCAGTATCCAAGCCTGACCGAAGTGCCTCCTCCCGACATATCAGAGAACAACCCTTCTCACCAAGCATCAATTCAAGCCCCAAATGTGAAAGAATTGGCGTATGAGGTCAACCAGCTGATGGAAGCAGAACTCATCAGAGAGGAAGAGTTCAAAAGAAGAATGGAAGCAGAACTCATCAGAGAGGAAGAGTTCAAACGAAGAATGGAAGCAGAACTCATCAGAGAGGAAGAGTTCAACAGAAGAATGGAAGCAGAACTCATCATGGGAAAAAGAGCAAGAAGAGAAAAATTACCGAACTGGTTGCTCTCCTGAAACAACACATTCTGCAGATGAAAGAAAACAACAAATAACTAAAAAATGGGGAGAATCTCAAACAAAACGCAGAACAAATTACTCTCCTGACAAAGACTATTCCAAAGGAGATGAAGATGAAGATGACGACGGCAGTACACAGTTTGTAACCAGTAGACACTCCCCCTACCAAGAACAGTCACAGCAACGACGCAGATTTGCATCTCCCTCAGAGAACAATAGTAGGGACGAATACCCTGGGACATTCCCCAAAGCTGGAAGAACCAAGACCAGTGCACATACCTTCATGCCATTGATAGCGGCTGAGAGAGGAGGATTTGACTACCAACCATGGGCTCACAGGGACATGGAATCATTAGTGGCAAAGCTACCTCCACTCACCCAAGGAGGTCAGAAGTGGGTGAAAGATCTGGAGAAGTACACTGTCCAAGACCACCTGTGCTTGGGAGACATGAGGGCACTGCTTAGACGGATAGAAGGCAGACTAGAGGCAAGAGCAGTAGATTTCATGGCCAAATGCACCAACTCTCCAGATGACACTTCATTCAACAATATCAGGTCGAGCTATTGGGCTGCTATTCGTAGCATCTACCCGACAACACGCAGTTTACACGCCCTCAACAGCCTGAGAAAAGAACCGGGGGAGGACATGCATACCTTCCTGAAGAGATGTGAAGGAGTGTGGGAGGACTGCACTGGAGAACGACATGACGTTTCTCCGGCTGTCGTAATGTTGTGGAAGAACGCGGTCATTAAAGCCCTTCCCCGATCAGTTCAGGTATGCCTGGAAGCCGTGGTGGGATTAGAAGCTAAACTCCCAGAAGAATGGAAACAACATCTCATTCACCACGACATGACATACCAGGCAACACAGAGGGAAAATGATGAAGTGATGAAAGCACTAAAACTAAGACTTTTGAAGATACAAGTAGCTGAGAAAGATGCAGAAGCTGAGAAAAATGCAGAAGCTGAGAAAAATGCCGAAGCTGAGAAAGATGCCGAAGCTGAGAAAGAGGCCGAAGCTAATAAAAACAAGAAATCGACAAAGCAGATGGCCATACTAGCAGAGAAGGCAGGGCGAACACCTCCAACAGTTCAAACTCAGGAAGAACCAGAGAATCAAATGCAGAACCAACAAAGCGGAGGAAGAAGTTTCCAGAATGGTGGCTGCTACACATGTGGTCAGACGCAAGCACAGGTATACCCTCCCATACAACAAAAGGGACAATGGAGAGGAAAGCAACGATCAAGAGGAAGAAGGGATGATGGCTGCTTCATATGTGGTGATTGTAGACATTTGGCCAGAGATTGCCCCACTCAGCAATATCCACCACAATGTAGCCCCTCACAATACAGAGGAGAACCAGTGTTAGATATTAGGAAAATTGAGGCGGAAGCATATGCCAGGTCCATGAAGAATATTTCTGTTGGATCAGGTGATTGGGTGAAAGTAAAAATCCACAAGATTAACTCATTGCAACCTGTATGGAGTGGACCATGGGAAGTTGTAGAACGCACTGCAGATGCACTCCGGATCAGAGTTAACAAAGGAACATGTTGGCACTTTCTTGCAAATTGTGTAGCCGTACCGCCACATTTCCAGAAACGGCACGGCAGTTAGAACTGATTTTGGAAAAAACTGGTACAACACAATAAGTAATTGAACATTTTTAGGAGTTGGCGTTTTGCAAATGAAAAAACTCAAACTATAATCTGAAGATTCTGTTTCTTTTAGGACTGAAAGATGAAGAGAAACATTTATTTTCACTGAGGTGTTTACTGTGGAAAGATAATAATAATGGATGTAAAATTGCTATGTCCCTAACCAAAATGTAACTGAAAGTTTTCTTTCCTCCCCATTTCAGGATTTTATTACACATGAGTTCATGTGTAAAAAGGGGGAGTGTGTATAATGTATAATGTCAACATGGCTGTCAAATTCACAATTTAAATTTTTCTTTTAGGGATTGAAAGAAACCTTCCGCCCCAACCTAGATGTTCAAACTGAGCATTGAATGATAGTTTTAGAATTAACCTGCTCCATATCTGGGGATAAGATACTGTTTGATGAATGTTGACATGTTTCTAAATATTGATTGCATTTTTAACAGGTAACACAGATGCAGAAGCAGTGGCCAAGGGGCTACTGTGAGAGATGTAATTCCAGAATAGAATACAGAAGAAGTTGACCTGTGATAATGAAACAATTTTGTAATATTTTAACAGACATTAGAGTAACTGAGGTTTGAAATATAGAAAGAACATATTACAGTTAAGCTAAAACATAGTAATGTAATGACACAGAATTTATTTTAGACAACATCTTGTAACTAGCCTGGTAAAGAAATAGAAGTAAAAGCCATGGACTTTATTGTTTAGGTCATTATGGGGATATACATTTAATTTATAATAGAAAGACATTTGATGACAGTATGTTGGAATTCTGTATTCATTTTTCAGCTTGATAATAGACAGGTAGAAGCAGTATTGCCAGGTGCAACTGATGGGATTTCTGCACACGAGCCAAGCAGAGAATGACGTACCTTTTATAGGACAGATACACTCAGGAAACCACACTCTGACAGCATTATGACTTCAGTTGTTTTTGAATCCATAATGAAATTGTATTACATAACGTTAGTGTGTGTCTTTACCACAAACAGGAATAGTTCATTGTTATATTTAGATTTGAAAAAGATTACAAGGATTTTATTTAGGAACAACACAGATGCTCATCAGACATTCCGAGCTATTGAAATATGTTATTTAGTTCACCATGAAGATGTTTCATTTTGTTTGTAACATATGCCGAGTATTAAGATTCAGATATCAGCAGGTTCTGAATTATTATTCCTCTGTCCCACAACCAACAAGAATGTGGATGGGGAGAACTATATCTGATATAACCAGCAGAGATTCCTAAATCACACCAGAGACACAGTAAAAGGATGACACAAACAGTCACAAAGAAAAAAACAGACCGATAGAATAGCGCTAGACATTAGTTGGAAAAGGGAGTGTGCAACACTGAAGAGGATAGGATTGTTTAAATAAAGAGTAATATTTTCAGATAGTTTTATCCTTCTTATATTTAGTGAAAGAACAAGTGCCTTTACACCAGATACAGTATGAAGATGATATATATGATGTGAAAGGAGGGAGTTCGACGTTTTCCATACCAAGCTAATTGCTGCTATTAAGTGATATTAAAGGTTTAAGCTAGAAGTTATGCACAAATGAAAAACTTTGCATTTATGATGAATATGTATTGTTACTGATTGTATGTTTTTAATATGAGTTATGTACTATGCAAAGTTCAGATGAAGAACTCATTGATTTCAGTATTATGTTCATACCTTAAAGGGTATGAAAGGAGGGATTGTTAAAAACCAAGCTAATTGCTGCTATTTTGAAAAGTGATATTGAATGTTAAAACTAGAAGTTTAAGCACAAGGGAAAACTTATGTTGAAGACCAACCGAAGTATTTTTTGTATTTTTGATGACGGTTATTTGAACCATTCCATTTTGATAGTATGTTTTTGATATGAGTTATGTACTATGCAAAGTTCAGATGAAGAACTCATTGATTTCAGTATTGTGTTCACACCTTAAAAGGTGTGAAAGGAGGGATTGTTAGAAATTAAAATCAATGTTTTATGGCATAATTTAGTCTAAAACATACCGTCAGTTTAAAAGCAGTCTTATGAAGAACTCATTGATTCCAGTATTGTGTTCACACCTTAAAAGGTGTGAAAGGAGGGATTGTTAGAAATTAAAATCAATGTTGATGTGGCGTAATTTGAATGAAATACACTGTATTTCATTTAAATCTGTTTTATTCTGAAAACCGAAGATTCACATGTGACTTCCGGTTTTTCCGCTGGTGAATTTCGTCATTTCCGGTTAGCATTAGCTTGTGGCGAAATGCTACGTTTTCAAACCGTGAATTGAAGGTGAAATAACGTGATGTTGTACACTAAACACCCTGAGTTTAACACTCATTTATTGACGCTGGAATGAGGTTTATTAGGGAATGTTTAGATGACCACAGACATCAGATTGATGTAATTCAGCAGCAGAAACCGACAGGATTTGCATTGGACACGCCCCCGTCGACGCCGGCCAATAGGAGAAGACTACAGGTCTTACCCGGGAGACCCAAGAAGGATCTCTCTCTCTCTTTGCCCCCAGCTGACCCGGGCGGACGCGGCCAAAACAGCTGGCAGGAGCAAACCACCAACGAGCACATTTCTTTTGTAAACCACCGCATCTTTTGTGTAATTAAATGCTGTTAACTTGTATAAGCTTGCCTTGACTCTTTTCAGTCTCTCCTGCTCTCGGGGTTCAAGAATAACTAACAATAGTTTATTAAATATTAAGATTCCTTAGACGTTGTTTCCTGCAAATGACGCGTTTATCCGCCCGGTACCGGGGGGGCCGTGCGTAACAGGTTAAACAACATCGTTATGGGGAAATGCAAGTTTGCGTCCAAATGGTTGGAAGATAAGGAGGAAGGACAATCAATACTGCATATAGAAAATGTGAGGTAAAGTGTGTCGCCAATGTAACCGGTTAAAACTCAAAGTGGCGATGAGGTCTTAAAATGTATGGAAAGGGTCTTAAAAAAGGTCTTAAAAAGGTATTACATTTGACTTCAGGATTCCTGCATATACCCTGTACATGTAATATAATAGAATATGCTATTTACAAGAACAGAATATGAAATTAAATAATGTAAATTAAGAAAAAAAATAAATACGGTGTATTGCGTGGATAATAGACCTAATCACAGTGAATGTTCAAAACTAAATTTGATACATTTTTCTTTTCATCTCACAGTGCACCTATTTAAGTAATCATAACACAAAGCTAAAAGTTAATCTGTTTTTCCTTTCTCTTTTCAAGAGTGCTTCAGAGGATGGCTGAATTCACAAAACGTGGAGAAGACCGAGAGGGAGAAGTTGGCCGGTTACTACATTTCACAAAAAATACAGGACCTTGTGAAAAGCGGAAAGAAACAGTTGAAGGAAACTGCTTAAAAATATGAAGTAATGGGTGTTTTGAAAATGTTTTCAAATTTGTGTTAATGTTCATTGTGTGTTATAAATTATTTTCCTGCTTCTAATCATTTGATGTATGAGTGTTTATTTACAGACAATACATTCTATACATTCTGGTACCTTTCTGGTAAGGTTGGTGCTCTGATCTGAAATGATAGATGTTCTAGAACTTCTACTCAAGATCATACCAGACCAGCTAATGGTGACCAGCTAGAACACTGTGACCACCAGCTTTTACCAGCTAAACCAGCTATCCCGACCAGCTAATGGTGACCAGCTAGACCACTGTGACCAAACCAGCTATCCTGACCAGCTAAAGTGTCCAAAACCACTCTTACGGACCGTCTCCACAGCAGCGTTAAAAAAATCTTGGAGGTGGGCGTATCTGAGGCTTGGGGATTTTTTTGCGATCAACCAATCACATGAATCTCCCGCCCGCGACATACGAAGCCAAAAAGCCCGAAGTAAACTGGATATAAACTCCCCAAAACAGGCGAAAACATACCACTGTCTCTGCCACCTCCCTCCATGCCTGGCTCCTCCGGTTTATATCCCGGTAGGTCTGGTCATAAAGCACCGGGTGATTGATTCGCTACCGCTAATTTCTCCTCCATTTTTTGGAATATGAGGAAATGATCTGCGGTATGTCTCTCCCAGCATACACGCCGTTTGATTGGCTAGAGCTTGAACTGCCAGATTTGCGTACACGGGATTTGATTGGCTGCCGCTTCCACCTCAGCTTCAAAAGTTGAACATTGTTCAACTTTGAATCTTGAAAATCCTGAGAATCTCCGCTCGCCTGCCCACAATGCATTCCGGCGAAAAGTGAGGGAAAGTGACGTCACCCCATTCAAAGTGAATGGGCAGAAGCGTTTCAAGATTTTTTAACGCTGCTGTGGAGACGGCCCGTTAACCAGCAAACTAATCCAGCCTAATATTGACTGACCAGACCAGCCTTGTTGGTCGAAGCTGTTTTTTTCAGCAGGGTATATGGCGCTGGCTAAGATAAGATAACTTTAACAAGATGCCTGTGTGCTTAGTATCAGGTTGTTATCATACCAGCAATGGGTCTTGCTCGTTCTTTCGCTTCCCGTCTGATGAAAGGACCAGGAGTGGCTTGATCAAGTTAGCTACATAGCTAGTAGCTAGCACGTTAGTTAGCATTACAGCCTTGTCATTTGTATTAGCCTTAACATGAAGTAACATTAAGTAACCCAAAATGTTAAACAGTAAGAGTAGTAGTCATATTTCGTGAACCCTTTGAAGAGTACTGTCACACCGGTGTGATCATTCTATAATACACAATTTAAGCCCAGGGGAGAAAGGCTAACGCTAACGCTACATTAGCATCGGCGATCTTTTGCACTTCATGCTATCTGCACAAATGGTTGACATTAAACATTAAAAAGACCAGGCAGTTCAGAGAGAATCAAAGGAAGGCAGGCTTTGCATGACATTCATAGTGAGGGTAGTCAATCCTTTTTTTGACAAGACAGCAGTGACGGCCATCTTGGTGACGTGTGTTATTGTGCGAGACCGGAGATGTAGTTCATTGAGCGTTTCACACAAACAAATGTGTTACTTCACAGTTTTACAACATATATATATTTTTTGACTTGCAAAATTATCTTTTAAATTGACAAACATCATATGTGTAATTCGTGGCACAATTCAAACGGGATCGAAAGATAATCTTTCTCTCTCCATTGACTTCAATACATAATTTTTCCGAAATAAGGTCCTATGGAGGTCCACCGGAAGGGGAGGGACTTCGCCACTCTATTGTAATACCATGCTCTCAGGCCTTCCCATCAAACTCCTCAATAAACTTCAAATCATTAAGAACTCTGCTGCCCGAATCATCACCCGCACCAAATCCTCTGACCACATCACCCCCATCCTCATCCATCTGCATTAGCTACCTGTAAAATACCGGATAGACTTCCCCGACTGTTGTGTCGCCTCGCGTCTCTGCGTCTTGGCCATGTGTTGCACTGGAACACACCGCAAAGACTTCAGCCGACGGCCAAGAAGCACGTACGAACTGCGCATGCGTGAGTGGCAGTAACTCTCCTTACCAGCAGGCGGCGGTAGTGTGTATTCGTCATTCAAAAGAGGCAACAACCGGAAGACAGACTGCGTGATAACCGAGGGAAGAAGAATAGACTGCGTGATATAAACAAACAACAAATAGCGTGTGTGTTCCATTTTCACTCTGTCCTGGCCTTAAGGCCCGGACACACCAAGCCGATTTTGGCCATCGATGGGCGTCAGGCCGACGATGAGCGTCGACACGCCCTACTCATACCTCATTCACACCAACGCAACTCCGGTTCAAGCTCCGTGCTAGAGCTTTTCAGGTTCAGAACCGGTTCTTCGGTTTAGCTCCGGCTCTTTTCACACCGCCCAGAGTCCGACTGGTGCTGCGTCATTGCGTCATCGTTTGCGTCATGATGTAACCGTTTGCGTGCCTGCTTCATAAAGCCAAAGCGCGCGGAAACCCCTCACAGCTCACACCGACAACAACAACAATGGCCGATTGTGTTGAAGCGCTACTCGTTTTGGTTTTCTGCAATTGTTGGAGAATTGCTTTGGACCGCGTGCTCCCCTCCAGCTTCCTCTGTACCTCTTCGGAAGACCAAATTCCCAGTAGGTAGCTGGTCTCCTCAGTGGACCACTGCTGCTTGTTAAGTTTCTCCATCGTTGTGTACAAACTGGATAAAACGCGGGCTTTTTGTTGTTGTTCAGGAGTTGATCCCGCCCCTGCCCCTGCCTCGACGTAAGCGTGACGTATGCGGTGCTTTTGCTCTAGCCGGACAATTTTTTGGTGCTCGAAACGAACCGGATTCCGGAGCTAAGAGGCTGCTCCGCTGTGGTGTGAACAGGAAAACCCGGTGCTTTTAAAGCTCCAGCTCCGAACCGGCCCTGAAACACCGTTGGTGTGAATGAGGTATCAGATTGGTGTGTCCCGCACCGTCGTGTCTTTTCAGCCGTGCCGACACCTTTTAGCCGACTGCCCACCGATTCGACATGTTGAATCGGTGGGCAGTCGGCAAAATAAATCACTCTGATTGGCTGTTCAGCTAGTGAATCAGTGCATGAGAAGCGAAACGGAAGTGAGGGACCCAAAAAAACTATTAAGAAGGCAAATCTGAGATTTCATTTAACCTGTTGAACCCCATCCCTGTTTTTCAGGTCTCAGGCTCGAAAATGACATTTCCAGAACAAATGGCCATAACTACACTTCTAAAAGGGGAAAATTAATCATCTTTTTTCTCAAAGTAATGATAAATCTGTGAGTTGGATGTAGAAAAGTCAGAATCAACATAGATGTTTTTTATTTTAAAGAAAATTCAGATTGAACATAGTAAAAAACTGTAAATTATAGTGTCCGTCCAAAAATTATTTTTGACTTATAGTGAAAACTACCCTTGGATGATGGTAAGGTAGACTAAAAGCTTTAGGAATTCAAAGTACAACATATAATAAGTACCCTGTATCAAGATTGATGCAAAACAAGTGACATTTGACCTTTTTAGAGAGGTTTAGCAAAAGAAACTCCACCTCTGGGGTGATTTGGGTGGAAATGGGCGTTTTTGCCGTTTCTCTGGAACCCATTGGTCGATTTTGGTGATTGACATCTCTTTTTAACCGTTAGAGCCAATAGAATCGAAGGGGAATTTCCACATACACACCAACGTTACCAAAAAAAAGTGGGGGCTTCGCGCATGCAGTTTTGCCCAGAGCGAACCTATCTCACGCTCTGACATCTGAAAACGGAAAACTAGGTTTATTGCTTATGGATTATCAGAAATCATTTCAAAGTGACACAGACACATTGGATTAACCTATGGATTAACCTTCAGCAGCGTTTTAACGTTTTAATGCCATAGAAGACAACTTTTGATCAGACAACGACAACGGTAAGCCATATTGCCGTTTTAGTTACCTAGCGCCAAGTGTTGTGATATCTGTTTTTGTTTATAAAGTTGTGAGTTCTTATCATAGAGTGATGATGTAGGTACCTATCGATTCTGTGTCTTCTCACGATACTAATCCATGGGTTGGATGTGCAGCTACGATAAGTAATAAGGGTGTTATGAGTGAGTTTCTGTGCAACCGCCGTTAGCATTTTTTCGCTCGTGGCTAATTCAGAGGCTGAGCGTTAGCTTTGTGGGTTTTTTTGCAAAAAAAAATAAAAATGATCAGTTAGCTGAGTTTCTTCCCGTTACATGGATATAAAACATTAATAGTTTATTAAATATTAAGATGCCCTTCCTGCAGATGATGCGTTTTTTCGCCCGGGGGCGGGGGGATGGGGTTCAACAGGTTAAAGGGCCCATGTCATGCTTTTCCGGTTATTACCCGTCCCCTTGTGTGTTATGAAGGTTTTTGTGCATGTAAACGGTCTGCAGAGTCACAAACCCTCAAAGTACAACTTGTAGGGAGTAAAACTCTAACACAGAAAAGACCTGTCTATGCTGCCCCAAAACACCTCGTTGGAGATTTCTCATTTTCCATTGTTTACTTCCTGGGTACTGTGACGTGTGAACACCCAGAGGCCACACCCTCTGCCAGCAGAACATATACTGTTGTAAGCTCAGGTTCAGTTTAAAACTGTGTCCAGTCATGCCAACAACGGTCTGTGTCCTGTATTGTGAGGGGAAATCTTCAATGCATGCCTTACCGAGGGCAGAACCACGACGAAGTCAGTGGTTGAAATGTATTTTTAACACTGTTCCTTCAGATGTTCGAGCCGGTATTGTACTGTGTGCGCGGCATTTCACGAAACAAAGCTTCACAAACCTTTCAGCGATTCATGCCGGATATGTACAGCGTAGGGCACTGAAGAACGATGCTGTTCCTACTTTGTTTGGACCAGCGGGAGATTCGGGTACACAACCTGTAAGTATGCATTGTTGTTTGTGTATTTATGATGTTTAAAACAAACAAGGTATCTACCACGACTGTTTAAATGGGTAAACGTTTTTCGGGCTGCTAAGCCATTGACACAGTGCTAACTGGGCTAACTAAGTTGCTAGCGTTTCCATATATCAACTCCAATGTCAGCAGATGGCCTTACATGCAGGGGTTTTCAAAGTGTGGGAAGGTGAGCCTCCCCTCAGAGAACATAAGAACAGCCGCGCCCCCCCTCCCAATTATTATTGCTATAATTATTATTATTGTTGTTGTTGCTATAATGCAGGGGTATTCAATTGTATTTCAAAGAGGTCCAGTAAGAGAAAATGTCATTGTCATGCTCTGTTTTCGCTGTCTACCTTTCTCTTTTTTGAGCACGCCATTTGAAATGACTCCGACTGTTTCTCTCCTCTTGTCTCGTCTCTGTGAGTGTTTGAATCTACCGTGCTGACTCACTGACTGCACCGATTTGATTGGCTGAGTAGCGTCACCTCCTTAAAACATTAAACAATAACTTTTTAAAACCTTTTTATCTTTATGTTTTAAACATTTTTATTGATTTATTTAATCGTTTATTTGGCAGGGACAATGCACAGTAATGAACACTTAAAACATTAAAATGTGTCAAGCGTAACAATGCCAGATTTAGCTTTGAGCTAGTTTCCCTCACATTAAGCATTTAAGAAAGTTACATTTTACAAACATGGTAAAAACAAAATACATGATATGCAAAAAGTGCAAAAGAGCAAGAGCAGCACACACAAGTATTTACCACATGGCAGTACACTATAGCAGCTACGACATATAAAGTGCAAGAAAAGATAAAAGTGCTACATAAAGTGCAAGAGGAGATACCCCTGTGTTAAAGTGCATTTAGTGGTGATTGCACGTCTGTTTGTTTCTCATCCATTCTTTAAGTTGTCTTTTAAAGCTCCCATGTCATGCTTTTCCGGTTATTACCCGTCCCCTTGTGTGTTATGAAGGTTTTTATGCATGTAAACGGTGTGCAGAGTCAAAACCCTCAAAGTACACCCTGTAGCGAGTAAAACTCTAACACAGAAAAATACCTCCCAAAACGCCTCGTTGGAGATACGTCACTGCCCATTTGAGTTCTTCCATTTAGTTCCGGGTACCGCCTGATGTCATGCGGTACCCGGAACGAAATGGACCAATCCCGAAGAGCTATGGCCACACCAGCAGCGTCGTGTTCCTCCTCCAGAGGTTCGAAGAACCGGCATTTCACAGACGAAAGCTTCCAAAACATTGCCCAGTTTGAGGCCGGATATGCACAGCTTGTTTGGACCGTTTGGAGCAGGGGAAGATCTGGGTATACAACCTGTAAGTTTGCATTGTTATTTGTGTATTTATCAAACAAGACTGTTTAAATGTGTAAACTGTGTTGGACTGCTAAGCCATTGACACAGTGCTAACTAAGTTGCTAGAGTTTCCATATATCAACTCTAATATCAGCAGATGGCCTTGCATACATGTATCTCATAGCAGGAGAATGTCTGCATTCACACACAAAATACCTATTGACAGTATACTCCGGGTGATTTGCCGGTCAGATCGCGAAACGTAATTACATTATAGCTGGCGTAGCGATCTAACACACGGAGCTAGAGCTAGTTTCGGTCAGAAAAACATTTTTGTGATGCTACGTTGCTAGCGTTTAAATATATCAACTACAATGTCAGCAGATGGCCTTACATGTTTGTCATGGCAGGAGAATGTCTGCAGTCACACACACGGAATACTCATACAGTATACTGTACTGTGATTTACCGTACATTGTGACCGTACATATACTGCATGTAGCTAACGAGGCTAGCTGTATGCTAGCGCAAAACAATGTATTCATGCAAGTTACATTGTATGACCGAACGTAGCAGAATACCCGTATACGATTGCAATTATAAACACGTTATTGCTAGCCTAATATGAACCACTAGCTTTTGTTCATAGTAGTTTTATTACACTGCATTATAGTTGCCTTTCCTCCAAGCTAACGTTCATATCGTGTTAGCTACCAAGGTAAACAAAGCTAGGTTAGCATATTAGCAGGCAAGCTGTTCATTACACAACTACTACTAACGAATCTAAAACAACTAAGTTTCTCTAATATTTTGTGATTTGCATTTGATTTCGTCCAGCCAGATCCTGGCGGACAATCCATGACGGGGAAGGGATTCTACTACTACTGAGGGTGCTAAAAGGCACCGCACCGACTGTGCACAGGCAAGATGCGAGGAGGAGGAATGGATGATATACCGTGTATATATGTATATTTATGTTCATTTTGTACATTTCTAAAAATAAGTTTAATGGAAATACTTAGTAGGCCTATCCTTTCTTCCCTGAATTCATATATAGCAAACCATGATTTGATTTCTCATCAAACAGTAGTAGTTTATAACGGTAAAAATAACTTACTCTTTGTTATGAGAGTAGCTCGTAGGCCACAACGGAAAGACAAGGAGACATACACGAGTTTACAAAACCACGGCACATTTATTGTAGTAAATGCAGAGACAGGTGGTCGAGGGGAGAGGGTCGCTCAGTTCGTCCTTCTGCAGCCGCTTTGGAGAGAGACTCCGGGCCGCTGGGATTAATAGCACCGGCTACGGAGGTGTCCGTGATCGCGCTGATTACCCTCTTCAGCTCCACCCCACCGTAAGACAAAGGCCCTGAGGCCGTCACACTCTTCTATAACAACAGTTAAAAATATATATGTATATAAAATATACCGCTGTACCGACGCCATGATAAGACTGATGTTACGCTGAGAGCAGCCGGGAGAAAAGCACTGACATGGGCGCAGCCTCTCTGGTGGTTGACTAATCAGAACGAGTGGCCGAGCTGACCAATCGGAGCACACTAGGCTCACAGGGAGGGGGGGGGCAAGAGCTCCAACGAGTCGTTTAGTGGAGAAAGTGAATACTGCTGAATACACATGCTTGACAGAGATGCTGTATGCGAAACCAATGTGAGTTTGGAAAATTGCACAGTATAAATCTATTTTAGTATACCTCAACAATGTAATTATGATCAGTGGAAATGGCCATGACATGGGCCCTTTAAAACTATTGAGAGTGGGACAATCCCGTATCTCAGTTGGGAGGCTATTCCACAAAGAGCTGCCTTTAACGGAGAGGACATTTTGTCCAAAAGTGGTCCGTCTACGGTGGACCTCACAGTCTCCTCTGGTTTCCGACCTAGTGCAGCGTCCGGTGTGTTTTCTGTGGATGAATTCCCCTAAGGGAGGGAGGGGGGGGGGGGGCAGTCCATGTAAACATTTATAAAAAAAACACATACTTTTAAAAGACTTAAAATTGTCAAAACTCAAGAAATTGTGTTTCTCAAGGATGGTACAGTGGTGGTATGAATAAGGCTTTCTGTCAAACACCTTGATAGCTCTCTTGTACAGCTGTTCTATCGGTTTCAGGTGTGTGGCACAAGCAAACGACCAGTTTGTAAAACAGTATTCAATGTGGGATAGAATCATACAGTGGAGGTATGACTTTGCAGCATTGACAGTTAAGAAAGGTCTGATTTGTTTAAAATTGTGCAAGTTGAATTTAATAGTATTTGATACTTTCTTAATATGTTTCTTAAAAGTCAAGTTCGAGTCCAGTATGACTCCAAGATATTTGAAGTGGGGGACTAGTTCTAATTCTGCTCCGTTTAAAAACACATTGGATCCTTCGATTTTGACTGGTCGTTTACTGAACATCATGCATACTGTTTTTTTTGCATTTAACTGTAAGCAAATGTTGTTCAGCCAGTGTTGAACCTTGTCCAAAGCATTTGAGAGACAGGATGTGATTATTTCAGTATTTTTCCCGTGTACAAAGATGACCGCATCATCGGCATACATTTGTACATTCAAATCAGGACATACATTAGGCAAGTCATTAATGTACAGAGAAAACAGTAACGGTCCAAGAATGGAACCTCGTGGAACCCCAACAGGGTTCACAAGCCTTCCTGAGATCAAGGAAGACAGCACCTACATATGGGTTTGTGTCCAACATAGATTTAACCTTTTCCACAAAGACACAGTTAGCTGTCTCAGTGGAGTGGTGAGCACGAAAACCAAACTGCAATGGGTGGAGTGGAGCGAAACCTTTGTCTAAATGTTTGGTGATTAGTTTTGACACCCATTTCTCAGCTACCTTAGAGACACAGGGGAGGATGCTGATTGGTCTGTAATTGGACATCATTGCCTTATCCCCAGATTTAAAAATCGGTGTCACCGTGGCCACCTTCCAGGATGATGGAACTTCCCTCGTGCTGATAGATTGATTTACTAGCATACTAATTGGTTTATTAGACCGTCAATATTTGTCTTTATAAAGTTGGTGTCTAAATCATCTGCATCCCTAGCCTTAGAACCTTTTAACCCTAAGATTATATTTTTTACCTCAGCCTCTGTGATTTCCTCCAGGTCAAAAACGGGGTGTGTATCCACAGTCGGGCTAGGTGAGACCTCAGATGGCGGGAAGAGCTTTGTGATGTCCAGAGCACTATTTATAAAATACTCATTCAGAGAGCTGGCCAACACTGCAGGGTCTTTTATCAGGGCATCATTGATTTCTAATTCTAGAGCATTATTTTCCTGTTTGGTATGTTTACCTAATAGTTTATTTAGTATTTGCCAAACGTTTTTACTGTTACCTTTCGCACCTTCAATTATATTGATGAAAAAGTTTGCTTTGGCCTGTCTTATTGTTTGAGTTACTTTATTACGAGCATGAGTGAATTTCTGTCTGTCAGTGGATAGTCCGGATTTCAAGCTCTGCTTTAATTGTGCTTTAATTTAGTCTCTGGATTTAATTAAATTCCTGCACTGTAGATTCAGCCAGGGAAGATGATGTTCCTTCCTGTCCCTAAAGGCCCTTACACACCAGGCCGATATCGGCCGTCTTGCGTTGTTGGGCGAAAACGGGTTCCTTGTCGCCCAAATTCAATTTGGTGTGTCCCGAACCCTCGGCCGTGACACGCCTTATTTGGCCTTTCACGGTCGACACAAATACGGACACAAGCTATCGGGCCAAGAAACCACTCTGATCAGCTGTTCAGCTTGCAAATGAGAAGCGAAACGGAAGTGAGGGACGTAAACAAACGATTTAAGGCACAAGACAGCAGCTAAACCCCAGCAGGTGATACTTAAAGACATCAAACATAGCCCTTAAATGTCCTCTCTTACCTCCCACACATAGCAGGGACATCTCTGATATCGGCGGGAGCGTCCCCGGCTGTCCTCTGCTGAGAGCTCCGTGATTTGTTTGGTCAAGTCCGGTTTTTCATCTCATCGTAAATTTAGCAAGAAGTGGCCATTATTACATTGCTGACTCAATAAACTACACACCCGCCAGAACACTGCGATCATCAGATGCAGGTCTATTAACTGTGATTTTATAGTATGTCTGCACTTTATGTGCTCATTTCATCATGCATGTATTTTTATATTCTAAAACATGTTTTCAATGGACGAGAGTGAAAATGGAACGGCAGCCGCCGCTATTTGTTTGTATATCAGTCTGTTCTTCTTCTCTGTCTTCCGGTTGTTGCCTATTTTGAATGACGAATACACACTACCGCCGGCTGCTGGTAAGGAGAGTTATTGCCACTCACGCATGCGCAGTTCGTACGTGCTTGGCTGTAGTAAAGCGGTGTATTTCAGTGCGACACACGGCCAATACGCAGGAGAACTCGTCGATGGATCTGTCGGTGTCGGATGTCGGCGAGTTCTCTGGTGACTGCCTGGTGTGTAGGGGGCTTTAGGCACCCTCTCCTTGAGAAGGAAGACATTTTATCATTCATTTTAGATATAAACAGATTACTGTTTTCACCAATGTCTTCAGAGGACAGAGTGTCCCCCCAATTAATCATTTTCACTGCATCCATAAAACGTTGTTGCAGGTTTTTGGGGATGAAGCGAGAACCGAAGGCAGGGGTTTTAGGTGTGGCCATGAACCTTTTTTTGGTGAGTTTCCTGGCAAAAAGAACAAGATTATGGTCAGAAAGACCAGTCAGGAAGTTGTAGGTTTGAACTATTCTGTCAGCTTTGTTTGTAAATAATAAATCTATCATAGTCTTGGAGGTTTTGGTTATTCTAGTCGGTTGATCCATTAGTTGTATTAAGTTGTGTTTATCCGTGATCCGTTTTAAGTTCTTTCTATTTTGTTTATCATTCCAGTTGATATTAAAGTCTCCTACAATAATTAGCTCTTTGTTGGAGTCACAGGAATTCAGCAGGAGTTTTACCTGGTCATAGAAATCCACCTGAGCGGTGGGTTGTCGATACAGGCAAATCATGGTGAGGGACATTTCCTCAGATAGTGTGATTTCCACACCAACACAATCAAACTCAACATTAGCTGGGAGTGCAATCTCCCTACAAGTAAAGGTATTCCTCACATAAAGCAACACACCCCCTCCTTTTCCCTTCAGTCTGTCCTTCCTAAACACATTATATCCTGACATAGATACAAGAGTGGATGGTGACGACTGTTTTAGCCAAGATTCAGATATTCCCAAACAGTCAATATTGGACTGAAGGAGGAGATGTTCTAGCTATTCATGTTTATTGCAGATGCTGCGGAAATTTAAATGTCCACTGAATAGTCCCTTCGGTTTGCACCGAGGATCCACACAGTTTTGGCTTGATTCACTGTTTGAAACATTTTTGTGCAACGATGGACAAACTGAGGATGGAGTGGACACTGGTGGTCCCAAGCGTGAGTTCCTGACCCTCCTTATGGAATGCCTGAGAATGCGAAGAAAACATCATGTCATAGCAACTGTTTGTGCCCCATGGCGGTGTGACTTTCCCAGCCGCTCACTGTCTCAAAATCTGATTCTAAATGTATGATGTTCTCTATAAAGAGAGAACTAATACACAATTATTAATGTATAATATAAGCTGTTTTGTGTATTTAATGCATTGGTCTACAATTTAATGATGGCTTCTACATATTTCACATAAACAGACAATGAAAAAATGTGTCCTTCATGCTGATAACTAGTGTATGCATCTGCCAATTAGTATTCTAAACAGAGAAGTGTGTTGAATCCTTATTTCTTTCATTTGAAACAGATACAATAAAAAAAGTGAACTTACTGTTGTGTTCAACTTCTGCCACAAACTGTACATGTTTGCCACAGGAGCCACAGAACACTTGAACTATCCCCAGATGTTGGCCACAGAAAGGACAAAACATGGCAGCCTGAAAAGACATACATTGATGTAGTAAATCCATTTAATCAAGTCAATCAAAAACACATAGTCTAAATAGTGGTTAACTAAATAAATAGAAAGATACATCATGTTTACCGTTGAATCTGTGTCTCTCTCTCCTTGAATGTCTGCTCTATATTTGTTCTTGAGCATGTCTAATGCACACTACTCTCCTGTCATTACTTTGTCCCTCTTCACATTTTATCACTTCTCCACTGACCATAGTTACATATAGTATTGCTAAAGCTCTGTATAGTTGCAACATCTATACACAAATACATACATATAAACAAACTGCTAAGAATGTCTCTCTCTCTCTTCAAATGTTTCCGCGGTACTCACTATGTTATTTACCTGCACTCCATTTGTCATCTCTTTTAACAATGTTCTTCCCTCACTTTATCTTCTCTTCAGGTGAAGCTCTCCTCTCCTCAGCTGGTGTAGTAGTTACTGCACTTCAAAATAGCAGCAATTAGCTTGGTATCAGAACATTTCTTAATCCCTCCTTTCACAGAAACCGTTCCTATACCACAGTCAGTGTTAAGGCACTTGTTTTTACAAAGTATAAAAGAAACGAACCATTCGAGAATAGTACAAAGTAATACTACTACTTTGTAGCTGGTTCTTCATTCTAATGATTTCATCATTTGAAGTATCACATCATTTGGACATTCTTTGAACAATCTCATCATTGAACATCCATATCATTTAACATCATTTAAACAATCTCATCATTTACATCAATATCTGTATATGGGGGTGGGTCGTCTTGTTCTGCTAACATTCAGACATAGCTATTTTTGGGAGAAGATTTTGGTCAGTTACAGCAGTTGTAGAATTTCATCACTTAAAAGTTCCTACTTCAGTACCTTTGGGTGGTCTGTACTAATGCAGTGATAAAGTCCCTGAAATGGTGTGAAAACCGGTGGAATATCAATAACTCATTATACTAATTTCTCTTCAATTCTGGTCTACTTAAAGAACTATGCAACCCCTTTAACAGTGTGTGGAACCTTGGGTGTCCGAACATCTAACAATTACTCCCTCCTTTATCAAGGATTTAAAAGACAGAAGTCATTTCATCAATGGTTTGTAGTTCAATTTAGGAATTTTCACTTATCGCAGATATGTTTCTACTTTAAATAACATCTCTAAATTTCAGGTCATCACTGCTCCTAACAACACACTCTCACTCCCTAAACGTCCAGGAGCGACGCTTGGTCAGGGTCCCGTGGCGTGCAGTTGTGACGCGCCGAGGCTCCTTCAGCTTCATAAACGGACGCAAAGAGCTTTCAACTGATTGCAATGTATTCCCATCGGCGGCGGTATTTGACGCTCAGGGAAGCACGGCATCCGTCCATGTCGGCGGCAGTTAAAGGCAATGTGAGCGTCCATTCCCATTGGATAACGGAGGATTTTACACCCGGAAGTAACTATTCTCCTTACTGTCGATTGATTTTACAGTGATATCTGCACTACTCATCAACTCAAAAACACCAGATTATCCTTGTTAATTACACAACATTGATTGGTTTAAATTGTGTGCAATGCTTCTGTGTTTTTCCCCTTCGATTCGGAGAAACAAATATTTTTTTCGGAGTTTAGGATGGCAGAAGACACTACACTACCCAGAATCCTCAGCTATTGTTTGGGACTACACCATGTGCTTTGTTTGACAAACCCCGTGATTAGTTCTCAAGCTCTGTGATTGGATGTTGGAGTGGCAGTGCGCGAAGTTCACACCGCGTCAAACAGCAGTTTGAAATGGAATGAAACCCATCGACGGCACACTATCCAAATCAAGACTCGAACGTGTCCTACCCCCCCCCCCCCCCCTCCCCTAGGTCACAGGCTCCTCCAACAGTGCAACACAATAAAACAGATACACATAAATAATAGTGCAAGTAAATACAAAAAGAAAAATAGTAAAAAGTGAAATAGTGCAATAAGAGTATATACAAGTGATTGGAATATGATATATTAGACAAATAATTTCTAGCAGCCAGATGAATGTTATGGATGTTGTTTCAAAGTTCAGGTGTTTAATAGTCTTCTGGCCTGTGGGATGAAACTGTCCCTGAGTCTGGTGGTTTTAGTCCGGATGCTGCGGTACCGCCTGCCAGACGGCAGCAGACAGAACAGTTTGTGGCTGGGGTGATGGGGGTCTTTTATAATCCTGAGGGCTTTCTTTAAGGTTAACCTGGTATTTTTACTACATTTATTTTAGTTACTTTACAGATTTGGATTAATGATGTGAAATATAAACAACCCTTAAATCAGACTTTAGTTACACCTGAGTAAAATTCAGTGAAGGTGATTGTCAAGTGCAAACAATCAGGCGAGATATTTGATAGTTGATGCTTGAGAAGACAAAAAATGTATCTGCAGATCCCTATAAAGCATATTCATTACTCATTATTCTCTAATTGTTCATCAAAAACTGTATATAATGGCTATTTTGCACATCCCTTTCAAGATTTCAAGATTTTCAAAGGTTTATTGAAATACCATATACACAACTACGGTGTAGTTATGCAATGATGACAAACTTGGGTCATACAGATGTAGCAGCTAATTTAGGACAGTTTGAAACGCGAGGGTCGTGGTCGGCCCGTGAACGGCCCGTGAACGGCCCGTGATCGGCCCGTGAACAGCCCGTGATCAAGAGACTGCCCCCAGTCTGACTTGAGACCGCCCCCGTGATAAATAAATGTAATTATTGTGAAGCCAGCTGCAATGGATCATTGATCCACCAGGGGGTGCAGTGGGGTTCCACACTGGAGCTCATGTGAAATCAACTTCGATACAGTAAGCTGGATGTACAGTATGTCTGGTACTACTGTATAGCGGATCTTTGTTAAGATCCATATGTCACGGATAGGATCATAGTCTGTGCTAAATAAGACATGTAATCATTTACAAAACATCACCATGTTGTTATTTAACAAAATAATGTTGTTTAGTCGAAAAAAACAAACGAGAGGAAATGCAGCCGGCTCTCGATTTTTAATCCTAATTTAATCATCATCTTCACCACGATCATTTATGTTTATGTTCACCGAATTGACATGAAATCACTGACAAATATGAATATACTGTATTCAACTTCATTAAAACGTTATTAACGTGCCTAAACTCAGTAATTCACGAAAAATATTTATATTTGAATGGAGCCTTGTCAGGCAGATCAGGATCCATTCGTCACTTCCTTTTCATTTTTTGTTTTTTTTAAACTTTTTTTTTTCGTATTATTGTTACGTCCTGTCTGTATACACGTGCTTTAAAATGTATTGTTTAATTCTACATATTTGTCATATAATAATCAAAATATATGTTTACATAGTCTTTGTCAGCATATTTTTGCCACGTTATGCACCCCTTGCTATCTTACATAATAAAAGTGTCACATTCATAAAACTTGCTCCATTCATTGGTACTAGTCCTACAACTATACCCTAAATAATGCTTGAGGGTGGGATTAATACAAACGTCTTTTTGGGTGGGGTGCATTTTATGACAGGCCTGGTTATCACAATATGCCCCCCCTTGCTATCTTACAAAATAAAAGTGTCACAGATTGATGCATTTAACTTCAATATAAAGAAAAACATCTTCTGTTGTAACAACAATAACATTATAAATAGTAACATAGCTGAACATGGTATTGCACATTTAGCTTTCAGTGTTACTGACCTGAGATGTTTTCATTACATGAATTAAGGTGACTGAGGCTTTTTAACATAGACTTTTCAGTGTCCCACATTTTGCACAGAACTGTCCCACATTAGGAAATGCAGATTGTCTGAGACAACTTGGCACTAAGAGTACTGATATGTCTACCATTTCTTTTCTGAGTGTAATATCTGCATTTTCTCTTTTGAAAAACTAAGGCCCCGGCCCCACGGGAACGCATACGGCAAAACGCATAGGATTAACGCAAACTCAATCGCCAAAAAGCTTCCGCCCGCACACAATATACACCGGATAGTGTCTTCCCACACGAGACAGCTCCGTTTAGATCCAACCGCTGGAAAAGCTGCAGTACATATGCCGAGCCTGTACGTGGCGCTGTAACTTCCTCCACAAAAGCAGCAACTTCCTCCACAAAAGCAGCGAAGAAGAATGGTTGTCATGGCTGCACTTCTGTTTATCCTCCGCGGTGGGGGCCGAGGGAACCGGGCAGAGTTTTTCGCCGGTCAACGTGTGTTAAAGTTTAAATCTTCCGGACAAAATTATAAAAGTGCCGGTCAAAGGTCTTCTTTGTTATTTATTGAGCTTTAAAACAAATGAATAACAACTCTATATAATGATATATAATAATAAATACACGGAGCCTGTCTCTTTTTCCTCTCTTCTGACAGCGTCAGTGTCTGTCTCATGCAGCAGCTGATCCAGTAATGAGTGACCCGACAGTAAAAATAAACATATTTATAACTAGTTTAGGTAGTTTGAGAGGTAATTAAAATAGCTAAGGGTGATAATCTGACTTGAAGTGTGTGTTTTGCTCCCGCTGCATCACAGCGGGAGGAGCTGCGTGTCTCCGTCCTGTCAGATTAGACTTCACTCGCGTTTATGTCCATATCGAGATAAAGATAAATAATCTGAATTCAGTGTGCAGTGTACTTTTGCGGGGGTGAGCAGCAGAGGTGGGGAGAGGCGGGGCTATTGCGTCGTCATTATCACAAAATGATGACCGTATAGGCTACCACACGGAGCCGTTGGACCCCCCAGAGCGCTCCGTTCCCAGATCTATCCACCTTTGGACCCGTTGTCGTTTGCAGGGTCCGTTTCTATCGTTCCGTTACGGCGTCGTGTGGCAAAAAGGGCTATACACAAGAGAAATATGCGGATACAACCCGTTATCGTTCCCGTGGGGCCTGGGCCTAAGTCCTAGTTTGGCCACTCATTTTTAATCACACACGTCTCCCCATCCCATTCAAATTCAAATTATTGACTGGAAGGGCAGTGTTGCCTACATGTAAATGAATGGCATTGCCTATATGCATTTGAAAAGAAATAGTACCCCCCTCTGAGGCCTAGGCTCCACGGGGACGAAAACGGGTTGAATCCGCATATTTCTCATGCGTATAGCCCTTTAAGCTCGACAACGCCGTAACGGAAACGTAGAAACAGACCCCGCAAACGACAACGGGTCCAAAGGTGGATAGATCTGGGAACGGAGCGCTCTGGGGGGTCCAACGGGGCCGTGGGGTCGCCTATACGGTCACCCGCCTCTCCCCGCCTCTCCCCACCTCTCCCCACCTCTTCCCACCTCTCCGCGTACCCCGCATCATTGCTGATGTGTTTCGTTAACAACAACAATAGCTATTTTAATTACCTCTCAAACTACCTAAACTAGTTATAAATATGTTTATTTTTACTGTCGAGTCATCATTACTGGATCAGCTGCTGCATGAGACAGACACTGACGCTGTGAGAAGAGAGGAAAAAGAGACAGGCTCTGTGTATTTTATTATCATATATCATTATATCGTCGTTATTCATTTGTTTTAAAGCTCAATAAATAACAAAGAAGACCTTTGACCGGCACTTTTATAATTTTGTCCGGAAGATTTAAACTTTAACACACGTTGACCGGCGAAAAACTCTGCCCGGATCCCTCGGCCCCCACCGCGGAGAATAAACAGAAGTGCAGCCATGACAACCATTCTTCTTCGCTGCTTTTGTGGAGGAAGTTGCTGCTTTTGTGGAGGAAGTTACAGCGCCACGTACAGGCTCGGCATATGTACTGCAGCTTTTCCAGCGGTTGGATGTAAACGGAGCCGTCTCGTGGAGCTTGACACAATCCGGTGTATATTGCGTGTGGGCGGAAGGTTTTTTGCGGTTGCGTTTGCGTTACTCCGATGCGTTTTGCCGTATGCGTTCCCATGGAGCTGGGGCCTGAGTGACTATCTGTTGACTTCACATCTTGTCACAAACCAGGGGACTTTACTTCCTGATTTTTGGAATACAAAATAATTTATCTGTGTACGTGTTTTACTGAACGAGCATACTGTACTGTGATCTGCATGCACTTATCAAACATTTAATTAAAGTAGTGAAAACAAATAGTGAGGGGGTCCAAAATCAGCCAACGTGCTTTGTTTTTAATGTTCATCACTATAATAATAAGTACATTATTCAAAAGTTTACATTAACTTTGGATAATAACACGGGAGAAACGGATCCTCTCTTTTCCTCTCTCCCTCTCTCTCTCTCCTGACAGCCCGTCAGTTTCTCATGCAGCTCGCCAAACAGTGGGCGGAAATAATAATAATATTAATTATTTCACACAAAAAGGTTATGACAATATATGACTATTGACGTACAAATAACACTGTCTGTCAATTGTGTAAAATAAGAGGATTAGATTACAACTTGTATTTAGAAATACTCTGTTGTAATTATTGATGCATAAATGTGTTCATCCATTCAATGTGGCATCTGCTATAATGGGGTGAATGTATGATATTACTTAATAATACAATACACTATATAATATATGATATGATAATTACATTTTAATTTGATTCATTTCTTATTTCATAGTTTCTCATCATTATTATAACAGTTCTGTTTCATATGAGTGTTGAGAGCTGTATCCATAAATCTCTTAATTTTGCCCTCAAAGTGCACCAGATTGATGCATTTAACTTCAATTTAAAGAAAAACATCTTCTGTTGCCAAAGTGCTGTACATATAATAAAAATACCCTACAGTAAAGACACTTTACAGCAAATACAACAGCACAGTTTGTTCAGAATATCAGTATGAGTATGAGCACCCTCTGTCCTTAGACCCTCACATCGTACAAGGAAAAACTTCCAGAGAAAAACCCACATTTCAAAGGGAACAATGGGAGAAACCTCGGGGAGAGCAACAGAGGAGGGATCCCTCTCCCAGGATGGACAGAAGTGCAATAGATGTCGTGTGTAAATCGAAGAGATAATACATTTTACAGCGTAGGTAGACCGCATGACAAATAAAGAAGTGTAATGTAAACATTTACATTATTATTATGATTATTTAATATATAAAGACTATATATTATTGAATTATAAGATTAGATATACTTTATTTGATCTAAAATATTGATGTGTTCAAATGCTCTTCTAAACAAAACTGAAAGTCCATGAAAAGTTGTCTTTCTGTATTTGTGAATGAAGCGCCATCTCCTGGTTAAATCCTAAAATTGAAAATCTGGCAATGCCCTCTTGGAAAATAGTGGGAGGGCTTAACATTCCCAGATACTGGTCTTAGGCAGGTCTTAGGCAGGTAGCTGGCAGGTAGCTGGCAGGTAGAAGGCAGGAAGCTGTAAGCTGGAGTCTGAAATAAGCTGCTCCATCTGTAGGTTCCTCAACAAGAGATCTATCAATATGTGTGTACCTCCACCATTAAACTGTCATATTCTGAACATTTCTTATTCTATCTACATACATCTTATAAGAGTATAATAAATATGTATAATATCGGTTAAAATAAGTTCATTCGTCACTACAAAAAAAAAAAACAGAGAAAGGTGCGTGTTGTGTTGTGTTAGCTAGAAAGCTAACGTTAAGTTTAAGCTACGTTAGACTTGGTTTCAAATCGATTAAGCATTGCAAAGAGAAGACAAAACGGTAAATGAACACTAGAACCACCAAGGGATTCATTTGTACTAACCCTGATACTGACGGGCAGGAGAGGGAGAGAGAGAGAGAGGAAAAGAGATGCCTCGTTTATTTCCCCTGTGTTATTATCAGAAGTTACTGTAAACTGTTGAATCATGTAGTTCATCTACTTTTAGTAGTTTGTTTAAATGTTTTAATGATGTTGTTTTTGTTTGTAGAAGTGCATCATTTCTTGATATATTGTAAAATGAATCTGAACTTTTTGATCTGTTATGATAATAAACTGAAGCAATTTCAAAATTAACCCAATTAAGTGAGTTTTAAATCGTCCTACTTAGTTTATAAGGAAATTATGAAGAGGAACAAATTAAATGATTTGAAAATTATATCTATGTAGGTGCTGACGCTGTTGGCGGTTCTAGTGTTAACAGACATTTAAATTAAATATGTGTAATGGCAAATATATGATTTTCTTACCTGGAATTCTGCCTTTTTTAACAGACTTTTTGACTGAGTCATAGCTATATTGTCTGCAGTTCTAGGGTTAATATTGATCTAATATGATTGTCATCGGTCTAAATTAGATTTCAAATGATTAAATTAATTTGTCCTAACTTGTCATCATGGGTAACTTAAAACATGCATCATTCCACTGCAGGAACTGCTAAGGCATCATGTCTTGGAGAGGCTTTACACACGACTTCAACAGGCTCTCCAGCCATTGGACATTGACTTCTTGGAATTCTTATGCACCCAGGAAATGGGGTTCATCAGCACAATAACATCACAAATTAGAATTCCCCAGGAAATCACAGATGTGTTAGCTGAGCTGAGCTGCTTGTTATGGAGCTACAGGGAAAGCCAACAACAGCCAATCACAGCTTTAACCCAACAGAGTGAGAATGTAGTCGGACGCCCCAGACTTGAAATGTCTGAGCACTACCTAGTTTATCTGCTTGAAATGGGCATGCCTGCAACGGTAACTGCAAATGTGTTAGGTGTGTCAAGAGCAACACTGTACAGACGGATGAATGAAGTAAACATTTCTGTTAGGAGACTGTACAGCACATGTACAAACCATGAGCTTGACGAAATGGTGTCAACCATCAAGACAACAATGCCTAATTCTGGATACCGCTTGGTGAAAGGGGCTCTTCTCACACAAGGACACAGAGTACAGTGGGATCGGGTCAGGGCATCAATGCACCGTGTAGACACTCTTGGTGTTTTGTCAAGACTAACACGTTTGGGTTGTGTGGTAAGACGCACATATTCTGTACCGTGTCCCAAATATCTGGTGCACAAGTTTACAACCATAAACTTATCCGGTAAGTTTGAAGTGATTATTTATAGAAATTAAATGTTGTGTTTATTTGCCATTGCTATGGTCAGGATACGTTTTTGTAAGTAATATTGGGATTTATTTAAACATATGTTTCAATTGTTTTTTTCTTTTTACAGTTACAACATTGTCATTTTTGGAGGCATTGATGGCTTCTCCAGAAAGGTGTGTTACAATACTTTAAAGGAGAGGTGTCATGGCCATTTCCACTGATCATAATTCCATTGTTGAGGTATACTAAAATAGATTTATACTGTGCATTTTTCCAAACTCGCATTGGTTTCGCATACAGCATCTCTGTAAACTACTTGTATTCACTGAATTTCACTCTCTGCCTTTAACGGCTTGTTGTAGCTCCAATAGCTCCAGCCCCCACCCTCCCTGTGGAGCACACACAAACTCACAGCCGAAGTAAAAACAATAAGTGTGGCTTGATATTGAGTAAGAAAAAGGTTGATAAACGCTGTGAGAATGGGTCTGCAGAGACAATTTCGCCGCGATCCCAACTGTCTGTTATCAGCCTGCAGCCAGGGAGGAGAAATCAGCAGAGAGTGTGTGTGTGTGAGGAAGTCCGTGGATTGGTCAATTTGGACCAATCAGCGGGGGCTTAACGTAACGGCTCCGCGGACGTAACGTAACGGCTCCACGGATTGGTCCATTTCGTTCCGGGTACGGGTTGACATCATGCCGTACCCGGAAGAATCAAATGGACAATGACGTATCTCCAACGAGGCGTTTTGGGGAGGTATTTTCTGTGTTAGAGTTTTACTCGCTACAGGGTGTACTTTGAGGGTTTTGACTCTGCACCCGTTTACATGCATAAAAACCTTCATAACACACAAGGGGACGGGTAATAACCGGAAAAGCATGACACCTCTCCTTTAAAATCCATAGACACACAGCACACACACACACACACACACACACACACACACACACACACACACACACACACACACACACACACACACACACACACACACACACACACACTTATATACATATGAGAAATGCTAATGTTTTTATCCAGTTAACAGCAAATCCACATATTATGTACTACACCAAACCTCTCCGACTTCAATAATCTGACCGCTATTAGTATTCCTTTCAGCTTTAAAAATAAATAAATGAATTAATTGTGTCTCCCTGATATAGATCATGTACCTTGACATGACAACTGTTCTTCTACTACACTGGCATTCTTCAGAGAGTCTGTCCAACAGTTTGGATACCCACTCAGGTACAAATATCTGTCTAAAGTGGAGGAGAGGTAACAGTAGCACCACCTGGTGGCAGAACCCTACATTTAAAGTGACAGATGGTGAACCAAATGCCGTAATCACACAGAACAGGTTACTGATTGAGGTTATGGGGAACTGTATGTCGTATTGTCGAATATTCACCTAACCTGTTATCTTGATTATCTTGATATTAATCTATCCTTCCTCTAACAAAATCAAATGGGTGGTTTTTGTAATACCTGCTTTTTAGAATGCTTTTACATTAAATGCTAACTTGTACATTTCATGAAGATTACTTTTCTTTAGAGTGAGAGGCTGAGCAGACCATGGTGTGGAGATTTGATTTTGAAGATGGACATAAGAACATTTTTTCTTAAAAAAGACGACAATTCTCAAGTGGTGGCTCACACAACAACCCCAGAGCCACCACTTGAGCCAGGTAAACAAGGTATGTAAATGTCAGTAAACTTCCAAGTTATGCGAACATGTAAGCAAAGCATAAATTACAGCTACGTTGACGTTACTTTGAATCGCGGGGGTAAGCTAAACCGTTAGCAAGTAGCTATAGCTAGCCAGATATATTAAATAAACACTTTGTCATACAATCTAAATGTAATGTTTTTTAGCGTTACCTGGTGATTTCAAAGAAAGCTCTCTGGGAAATGTTGACTTACTGTTCGACATGAAGCTAGAAGCTACCTTACAGTACACAGTTGATCCGGAGTCCTGTCAGTTAAAGTGTTTCATAGTTAGCTTAGCTAAGCATCAACCTAGCACTGAAATATATGGATGTTATGTGACAGTATTTCTGAGAAAAAGTCAGCTGAAATGGTGGCATAGTTGCCAACAACAGCATGTTTGAACGTATTTGCAGCAGTAAATGTGGCTGTTTGGCCACTGACGTTGCCATAACAACACCTGAATTTAAATGTGCAACCTGTTTTTGTGACAGATTTTTGCAAGAAATTATAATTCTTCTGAATGATATTCCTATTGACAGCTAGTTTCTATGTGAACATTATGAGATGGACAGCCAGAGAGAATAAATGAAAAACAGTTATGAAATACTATATGACAAAACAAGAATACAGTTTAAGTGATTTGTAAAATATCCATAAAGAAAAACCTGTTTACAGTTCTGTTTCATATGGGTGTTGAGAGATGTATCCATAGATCTCTTCATTTTGCTCTCAAAGTGCACCAGATTGATGCTTTTAACTTTAAAATATTTTTTTAAATCTTCTCGGGGGAGCATGCCCCCGGACCCCCCTAGAGGAGGTTAGGTCCACGGTGTTTACATGCTTATTTATACAATACGTGTGCTTATGCTAACATCATAAGACAAAAGTTGGTTCCGTGTTGTGTGTAGTGAGAACGCGCGGGGGCGCCTCCAAGCCAAAGCTCGCTTTGGGCCCCCAAAAGTCTAGGGCCGGCCCTGTGCACAATCAACGGTAGGGCATGTCTTTTGATTTTTGTATACATTGAAATATTTTTATATTTTTTTCCACATGCTGTGCTGAAAATGTTGACATTTAAACCCCATTATTTAATTTGTTATAACACTAGCATTGAACGGTTGTGGAGAGATGTCTGGATGGCAGTCACCAGCATCTTCTACATTGTCCTGCACTCACTGGAGGATGAAGGGCATTTGGATCCCAGCAACAGTACCCATTTATTCTGTTGCCACTATGTGTTCCTGCCACGTCTTCAACACAGCCTGAAAGTGCATGTTCCGTGATGGCTGGGACAACCATCCTTTAAGGACTGAGCAGAACATGACTCCAAATCAGATGTGGGCAATGGGAGAACTGCATAATCCCATTCATGATCCTGATGATGTTGAGGTAATAACATCATCATTTGTATGGGATATGTGCATGGAGGAATAAATGCATAGGAATGTAGTGATACTTCTTTATTCTTCTTTTGTATACAATTATAACGGTACATAACAGCGGAAGAAAAGTATACATATTTTTAAAAAACTGTTTTGTTTTTTGTGACACAGAGATTACAGATCCCCTACATTGACTGGGAGGCCAGTGGTCATCTGCGTGAGGAACACTCAGGAATAGTTGTTCCTGTGACAATCCTGTCACCCGGAGTCCTCTGAGTGATCAACAGATGAAACACCTTAACCTGTTAAGCACCAAGCCTGTTTTTCATGTTTCAGGCTCGAAAATGACATGCCCAAAACAAATGACTACAACTTAACTTCTAAAAGGGTTATATGAATAATTTCTTTTATCAAAGCAAGGTTACATCTGTGAGTTGGATGTAGAAGTGTCGGAATCAATATAAATGTTTTTTATTTTAAAGAAAATTCAGATTTTACATAGTAAAAACTGTAAATTATAGTGTCCGTCCAAAATTATTTTTTACAGATAGTGAAAACTACCCTTGGATGATGGGTTAGTAGACTAAAAGTACTTTAGGAATCCAAAGTACAACATATAATAAGTACCCTGTATCAAGATTGATGCAAAACAAGTGACATTTGACCTTTTTAGAGAGGTTTAGCCAAAACCACCCCACCTCTGAGGTGATTTGGGTGAAAATTGTTTTTTTTCCATATCTCTGGCCCCCCTTGCTCGATTTTGATGGTTGACACCTCTTTCTGACCGTTAGAGCCAATAGAATCGAAGGGGGAGGCTCACACATACACACATTGTGAAGAGAAAAGGTGGGGGCTGCGCGCATGTAAATGTAAAGCAGAGTGCAGCTACATTCTAGCTCTGGCATTTGGAAACAAAAAAGCAGTTTTATTGCTTATGGATTATCAGAAATAATTTCAAAGAGGGCACAGATACATTGGATGAACCTATGGATTAACTGCAGCATCGTTTTTTTATCGTTTTAATGCCATTGAAGACCAGTTTTGACCAAGGTAAGCCATGTTAGCGTTTCTAGCTACTTAGCTCCACATTTTATGATGTACGCTTTCGTTTATAGCGTCGCAAATGTTTATCACTGAGTGTTGAGGTGGGCACCACTAGATTCAGTGTCTCCAGGACACCAAAAACGAGTGGTTGGCTGTGCATCTAGGATAAGTAATAAGGGAGTTATTGTGAGTTGAAGTGCCGTTTTAGGTTACATTTTTTCGCTCGTGGCTAATTCAGAGGCTGAGTGCTAGCATTGTGGGGGTTTTTTGGAGAAAAAAAATTAAAAAGATCAGTTAGCTGAGTTTCTTCCCATTACATGGATATAAAACATTCATAGTTTTATTAAATATTAAGATTCCTTAGACGTTGTTTCCTACAAATGACGCGTTTATCCGCCCGGTACCGGGCGGATGGTGCGTAACAGGTTAATGCTAATATTGACCCAATGTTACCATCAGATTCATTTGGAAAGGACATCTACTTGAACACATTACGGTTGGTTCTCTTTACGACTGGAAATTAAGAGCAATGGATCCATGGACTACCAGTAGCAGACAAAGTATTCAGATACTTGAAAAAGTCTTGCCTTTATAGTCTTACTATAAAGTGGACCTATCATGCTATATTTAAATGATATATTGTAGGGCCATACCTATATAAGGTATATTTATATGTTTCTGTTTTCAAAATACCAAACAGATCATGCATTTTAGCCATGCCTAATTTCGCTCTATTTGCTGTTCTCCAGCCCTGTTTTTGCAGGGGGCTGATTCTGTGAGCTGCAGCTGACCACGCCCCCCTGCAGGAGAGGGGAACCGCTCTGATCAAGTCAGAAGAGGGGGAGAAAAATAGATCTCCGTCCTCCGTATTTTATTATACACTGTAAAAAAAGATCGTAATTTTACAGGAAATAACTGTACATTTTTATAGTAATTATCATGTTTTTTTAAATAACTTGCAAAATCCTGTAAAATGACAGATATTAACTATAAATTAACAACCCAAAACATTATTTTAAGTATTTTGACAATAACAACAAATAACGATTATTTCATTTTTTTTTACAGTAAATTTACTATATAATATTTACAGTATTTTTGCACTTTCAGAAAATACATGCAGATGTACGTAAAATAAAAAGTATTATCTGTAATTAAATATGTAACTCGTAATATAAAAGTGTATTACTATTATAAGACTTTAAGATATTTCTTTGTAATTTTAAGGTAAACATAAAACTGTAAAAAAAAGCGTCAAACAAAAAAAATGTAAAGTAAAACATTTTTACATAAATCATTTTCTCAATATTCGATTGAATCCACCACAAACACAAAATATCCAATGTTGAAACAAAAGTAAATAAATATGTTTTCATTAAATTCCTAACTTACTATATTGTAAACATCTACAGTTGACAATATCATTAAAAAAAATAAAAATCTTAGAAAGTGGAGAAATCTCTGCAGGGAGGACCCAGGTTTAAAACACACACTGTTATTTACTCAACAATAAGTCACAGTTATCCTTGTTTTATTTATGTGTTCTGTTGCTGTGTTTTTTTTTTCCCATTGGTCAATATACAGTAATAAGCCTTAGTCTTTCATGCAGTATAATGTGCATGGTTTTCGGATTCTGGCCGACAGCCAGAGCTACGGCACTTGAATTGGAATTCAGCCATAACACGGCAGACAAGTCAGGCATGTTTGGAATGAGTCCACAACACTCCTGATTGGTTAATATAAACGTCATCGAAGAAACCTGCCAATGAGAACTGCCCGCGCCTGTTGTTCACATTTGAAACATTCACGTCAGTTAGAGCGGGTCTCCTCCTGCGGACGGAGCTACAGCTGTCTGCCCCTTTCACACCGGCGCTTTTCCAGCTCCGGCTCGGAGCTGCAGGAGTTTATGGATTAATGGATTAATATCGGGATCGTTTTACATCTACACGTTAAATATGAGCATCGGGACGTCAACAAAGAACAGAAGACTTGAGATCTGGTGAGTCCTGCAACTGTAATGGAGTTAAACATGTATTTAGATAATCCTTAGTTTGTGAATGTTTTATTTTTTATTTAAGGTTACGTTTCTTCTTCTAGTTAGCTGAGTTTGCATCATTAATAGGTTGTTAAATGTTAAGAAGCCCTGAGATGCTGTTTCTTGCAAGATGTTGCGCCCAAACCTGGTTTAACAAGGTGGCTGCTAACGTTAGCTTACAGCTTACAGGGTTCCCGCGGGGTCTTAAAAAGTCTTAAAAAGTCTTAAATTTGATCATCTGAATTGAAGGCCTTAAAAAGGTCTTAAATATGACCAAAAAAATAAGAAAGGTCTTAAATATGATTTAGAAGGTCTTAAAAATGATGGGATTTGAAAGGTACTTCTGTGTTGCGATCGCGTCTAAAATGTGTTTTGGGGGAAATGTCCGGGCTGCGAAGTAACGGTAATAGCCTTTCAGTTCCCCCCAACAATTTGTATTGAAATAAATCAACATGGAACCAGTAATCACTAACTTTGTTTCCCCCGGCCCCTTAACGGAGAACACCCAGCTAGTAACCTAGCAACCAAGCTTCAGCTAGCGGCAGTCAGAAACTCATGTCTCTTCGAATCTACTTACAAATAAATATGGGGAAGTGTAAGTTCAACCGTATTTGGTTGGAAAACATCGAATTTAGTGCTTGGTTGAAACCAGTGGAGGGGAACGTGTTTGAAGCCTGCTGCACCCTTTGCAAAAGAAATTAGCGTTTGTTTGGCTAATGTAGCGTTAGCTAGTGCAGCGTTAGCTAGTCCAGCAGCTCCCGCAACAACACCGTTGGACCTCCGGGCGACGTTTGGGTCTACGTCAACCCTAAAAGCGGAGGTGCTGTAGTGTATACGCTAAATACCGTAGTTAAACACCAATCATACAACAGCAACGATGAAAGATTGTAGCCAAGGCAGCAGAGCTCTGAATATAGCTCTTGTTACTCACTCTCTCACACACACACACACACACACACACACACACACACACACACACACACACACACACACACACACACACACACACACACACACACACACACACACACTGCTCGATTATGGCAAAAATCATAATCACGATTATTTTGGTCAATAATTGATATCACGATTATTAAATAACATTATTCATTGACTTTGAAAACATCCATTTATTGAACTTTAAAACAAATAATAATTTGAACAGTATCTTTTTAACTGTTGATTACCCTGAACGTATAATTCAACTGAAAAACCAATACAAAAATTAATTAAATAAATGATATATTTAAATAAATAATATCAAAATAATAAATACCAATAAACAAGATCAACAAATATTTTGGAGCGCACTTCCACAAGCTACTAAACATATATAAATATGATAAATAAAAATAAATTAGACTAAAATTAATTAGATCAAATATGTCGTAGTGCACTGTCACAACCTAGCAAAGCTAAATAATAGTTTTTTTCGATTATGTTGTTTTTGTAATTGTGGCAGGCCAAAATCGTAATTGCGATTAAAATACGATTAATTGCACAGCCCTAACACACACACAAGCACACACAGAGACACATACACACTTTTTGGCTAACACAGTTCTGTACTGTTATGCTGTTATGTTCAGTCATTGTTCTTATGTTGAACATGAATACATTTGATTTGTAAGTAATTATGGGACGTATTTCTTCTTTCATAGCAATTTTCCTTCATACTTTCTTGCCGTGAAATAGGTCTTAAATTCTATTCGAAGTGGTCTTAAAAAGGTCTTAAAAAGTCTTAAATTTGAGTTGGCGAAACCTGCAGGAACCCTGGCTTATTGCAGTGCTGCCGCTCGTCTCCAACACGGGAGAATTACACATAAACATGCAGCGGGGTGTCACAGTGTTGTCGCCAAGTTTAATGTAAAGTTTCACAGCTTTCTTACAGCGGAATCCAGTTTGTTAATGTGCAGTAGCCAACAGCTAGCATAGCATAAACAGCTAACCGCTAACGTTCGGCTAACTTGCTAGTTAGCTCTGCTCTATATATTACAAGCTAACATGACTAGCTAATGTCACACTGTGTGAACTAAAATACTTGTTGTATTACTACATCATACATGCTTGGTCCAAATCACTGCTAAAATTAATTATTTTTGAAAATGTATAGTAAATAAACACTCAGCCATGCATGAAATAACATAGCAAAAGAATACGGGAAGTGTAGTGATACAAACATGATTTGTATTCAAAAAGTAAGAAAGTAAAAATTAGAATCAACCAAGCATATCTTCCCCCTCGAAATCCCAGTTGTACTTCGCTAACATGGACTAGGTCATGTTAGACAAGCAATCCAGTGGTTAGTTTTAGTAAGCTCCATTGTTTTTTTTGTTTTTTATTCACTTTAAGAGAAAGGGATTTCAGAAACAAGTATCACAAGTTTGGCTCGAGGTAAAATTAACAAAAGCTAACTGTTGTTAGACTATGTTCCCCCCTTCTAAACTTATGAAATAATCAATGCCCTTGGGATGCTCTCAATTGTGTGTGTGTGTGTGTGTGTGTGTGTGTGTGTGTGTGTGTGTGTGTGTGTGTGTGTGTGTGTGTGTGTGGGGGGTCCATCATACAAGATTTAGGGGATCTATTGGCAGCTGCTGATAATAACATCCATCATTATGGTTTACTAATAGTTATCACTTCACTTCCTCCTCCAGCACCTGGACACAGCAGGAACCTACGCCAGGATCCTGTTTGTGGACTTCAGCTCTGCCTTCAACACCATCATCCCAGCTCTGCTGCAGGACAAGCTCTCCCAGCTGCAGGTGGATCACAGACAGGAAGCAGCACGTGAGGCTGGGGAAACACGTCTCTGACCATCAGCACCGGTACCCCTCAAGGCTGCGTTCTTTCCCCTCTGCTCTTCTCCCTGTACACCAACAGCTGCACCTCCAGTCACCAGTCTGTCAAGCTCCTGAAGTTCAGACGACACCACGCTCATCGGACTCATCTCTGGTGGGGACGAGTCTGCCTACAGGTGGGAGATGGACCATCTGGTGACCTGGTGTGGGGAAAACCACCTGGAGCTCAACGCTCTCAAGACAGTGGAGATGGTTGTGGACTTTAGGAAGAACGCAGCCCCGCCCGCCCCCATCACTCTGTGTGGCTCACCATCACTCTGTGTGACTCCCCATCACTCTGTATGACTCCCCATCCTCTGTGTGACTCCCCAGTCACTGCTGTGGAGTCTTTCCGCTTCCTGGGCACCATCATCGCCCAGGACCTCAAATGGGAGCAGAACAGCAGCTCCCTCATCAAAAAAGCCCAGCAGAGGATGTTCTTCCTGAGGCAGCTGAAGAAATTGAACCTGCCAAAGACGATGATGGTGAACTTCTACACCTCCATCATGGAGTCCATCCTCACCTCCTCCATCACCATCTGGTACGCTGCAGCCACAGCCAAGGATAAGGGCAGGCTGCAGCGTGTCATCCGCTCTGCAGAGAAGGTGATAGGCTGCAATCTGCCATCCCTCCACGACCTGCATGCCTCCAGGACCCTGAGGCGGGCAGGAAAGATAGTGGCCGATCCCTCCCACCCTGGACACAAACTGTTCACCCCCCTCCCCTCTGGCAGGAGGCTGCGCTCCATCAGGACCGAAACCTCTCTCCATCAGGACCAAAACCTCTCTCCATCAGGACCAGAACCTCTCTCCATCAGGACCAAAACCTCTCTCCATCAGGACCAGAACCTCTCTCCATCAGGACCAAAACCTCTCTCCATCAGGACCAAAACCTCTCTCCATCAGGACCAAAACCTCTCTCCATCAGGACCAGAACCTCTCTCCATCAGGACCAGAACCTCTCTCCATCAGGACCAGAACCTCTCTCCATCAGGACCAGAACCTCTCTCCATCAGGACCAGAACCTCTCTCCATCAGGACCAGAACCTCTCTCCATCAGGACCAGAACCTCTCTCCATCAGGACCAAAACCTCTCTCCATCAGGACCAAAACCTCTCGCCACCAGGACCAAAACCTCTCGCCACCTCAACAAGGCCCCCCCACTGACACTTTACCTCATCCACAACGCAGACTCTATGCATTACATAATGGAGATCACAGGATGGTAAATAATGCAATGTTTAAATATTGCTTAGTGCACATATTTTATATTCTATAATTTATTGCATTCTATTTCGATGTATATTACTGCTTTATTTTATTGCTATCTTACTATATTTTTATTACAGTGTTCTTAATATAGTTCGCTATCTGTGTACTTTTTTTTATTTAATTTTTTTAATTTATATGTGTATGTACGACACCTAGTCAAATTCCTCATACGTGTGAAAAACCTGTTTCTGATTCTGATCTTTTTGTCCTCTAGGTTGCACTGCCACGTCTACAGTAGCGCAGAATGGACAGAGGAAACATGATTGGGCCTCAAGGTTTTTGCAGCCAATATACATTCTACAAACTTGGGATAGGAGGGTGAGTGAACAAGTTATCCATTGGTTGGAACCTACATCCCCATTGTTAGACTTACTAAATCCTGCACACTGCTCCTTCAAATTGACAATGTGAACATATGTTGCCATTTTGTAATTTCTGTTATTTTCAGTTGAGAATGTTTCAAAGTACTCTTAAAAAAATTCAACTTACTTTTTGTTTCTACTGTTTATAAGTATGATGTTTAAATATGAAATGCTGTATTCATTAGTTTTCATATTTTAAGTTTTCAGAGTAATTGTTTCCGACAGAACATTTTGTGATGTCTTTTCATTGAATGTCTTTGATTGGAAAATGTTAGAAAAAAGCTGTAAAATAACAGTATTCTACCTGTAGAACTTTAGGTTCTGTATTTATTTTAGTGTTTGATCATACAAATCTAATAAAAAAAAATGTAAAAAACAGTTTTTCTCATCCGAACTTTATTTAAGGTATTTGAATGTAACATTTTAAGACAATGGATTTTGAAAAGAGAGGAAAGTTTCCTGTAAAATCGTTAAGGACAATTTCTGTATATTAATTGCTTTTGCACTTTATTTGAGTTAAAGTATTTTTACTTTAATTTTATGGTTTTTGTTTGGCAGCCGCTGCTGCCAGTCATTTGACCGTTTTTTTACGTGTTTTTTGCCCGTAGAAGTTTTAGTGCTGTACTTTTATTAAAGGTTATTGACTGTAAAAAGAGAGGATAAATCTGTAAAATTACAGTGTTTTCCTGTAAAATATTTAAGGACAATTCCCGTAAATTAATGGCTTATTCACTTTATTTCAGTTAAAGTATTTTACTTTAATTTAAGGGTTTTTGTTTGGCAGCCGCTGCTGCCAGTACTTTGACCGTTTTTTTACGAGTTTTTTTTTTTACAGTGTAGCCTATTATTATATAGAGTCATTATTCATTTGTTTTAAAGCTCAATAAATAACAAAGAAGACCTTTGACCGGCACTTTTCTAATTTTGTCCGGAAGATTTCAACTTTAACGGACATCTTGACCGGCGAAAGAAAACCTAACTGAAACTCTGCCGCACGGTCCCCTCGTTCCTTGGAAGAGGCGGAGAGGTGGTTGTTTGTCATCTGCTGGTGGACTAACCGGAGAGAATTACAGTGCTTGCCTCGACGGGGAGGGATTGCATTTAATTAAAGCAGCAGGAGCAAACGCTTGCCTCGGGGAGGGAGAAAAAAAGCCACAGCGGAGAATAAACAGAAGGGTAACCATGGCAACCATGCGCAGGAAGTCTTCTTCGCTGCTTTTGTGGCAGACTACAGCGCCACTTACAGGCCTGGCATATGTACTACAGCGTCTCCAGCGCTTTCGAGCGGCAATGGCCGGCCGTGGCCCAACCCCACATTCCCCTGATAGGTGGAGAGTTGGCCCAATAGCCTAGTGCCACCGTCCTGACGTCAGGACAGTGTTCAAATCTGGATCAGTTTTTATCAGATCCGTTGCAGCCCCTTTTTTAGAGATTTGGGTGTGGAGGAAAATAGAGAGGGTTGTGTTTTCTGACACTTGGTGAGTTCCCTGGAACACCGGGGACACATATTCATGTATAAAAGACGTACAAAAGTGCATTTTGCATGATAGGTCCCCTTTAAGTAAAGGTAGGTAGGTAGGTAGGTAGGTAGGAGGTAGGTAGGGAGGTAGGTAGGTAGGTAGGTAGGTAGGTAGGTAGGTAGGTAGGTAGGTAGGTAGGTAGGTAGGTAGGTAGGTAGTAGGTAGGTAGGTTAGGAGGTAGGTAGGTAGGTAGGTAGGTAGGTAGGTAGGTAGGTAGGTAGGTAGGTAGGTAGGTAGTAGGTAGGTAGGTAGGTAGGTAGGTAGGGTAGGTAGGTAGGTAGGTAGGTAGGTAGGTAGGTAGGTAGGTAGGTAGGTAGGTAGGTAGGTAGGTAGGTAGGTAGGTAGGTAGGTAGGTAGGTAGGTAGGTAGGTAGGTAGGTAGGTTAGGTAGGTAGGTAGGTAGGTAGGTAGGTAGGTAGGTAGGTAGGTAGGTAGGTAGGTAGGTAGGTAGGTAGGAGGTAGGTAGGTAGGTAGTAGGTAGGTAGGTAGGTAGGTAGGTAGGTAGGTAGGTAGGGTAGGTAGGTAGGTAGGTAGGTAGTTAGGTAGGTAGGTAGGTAGGTAGGTAGGTAGTAGGTAGGTAGGTAGGTAGGTAGGAGGTAGGTAGGTAGGTAGGTAGGTAGGTAGGTGGTAGGTAGTAGGTAGGTAGGTAGGTAGGTAGGTAGGTAGGTAGGTAGGTAGGTAGTGGTAGGTAAGGTAGGTAGGTAGGTAGGAGGTAGGTAGGTAGGTAGGTAGGTAGGTAGGTAGGTAGGTAGTAGGTAGGTAGGTAGGTAGGTAGGTAGGTAGGTAGGTAGGTAGGTATCAGGACCAAAACCTCTCTCCATCAGGACCAGAACCTCTCTCCATCAGGACCAAAACCTCTTTCCATCAGGACCAATAGCAAAACTATAAATAATAATCTAAGTTATTGAGTTTTTAGCATAATACTTCAGAATCTTAAAATCCCTTGATGTTTGTATGCAATTGTGCTAAATTCAACACTGGAATCAAGCAAATATTAATGTTTGCATGACATTAGTTATTTATATTTTGCCATCACTTAATTATACGTTTAATACATTTAAGGCAAGCTAAGGTACATGCGATGGTAGCTAGTTAGTGCTCTTACCTGTGAGGCCTCCTCCAAACAGCATTATAACCAGACTGTATCATTAAAACTACAAGTACCAGATCTAGATCCTTGACTTTAGACAAACAATTCAAAAGACAAAATGTATTTAAAGACCAATCTTTATTTGAAGGTGCCTCTTAACCTGGGATATTAGTTATACAGTAATAGTATTGACAATCTAAAAAAACTGAGCAACTCAACGGTTCACTTTTATATTTCTTATTGTCTAAAGCATTTATTATTTTCATTTTCCCCCTCTCATATTCAGTGTGGATGGATTGAGACAGCGTGGTGTCCAGAGAGCTGCAGAGACTTCAGGGAGAAACCTCCGTGTGATGGACGTCCTGTCTGTTGGTTTGGCCGGAGAGGACTGAGGGTCTTTCCTCAGCGAGGAGGACCAGGTCTGATGGAGGAGCCCATGCATAGCTGATACCACCTGCACAGGCCTAGTCTGTCACTTTATTTGACTAAATGTGTTTACTTACACATTTAATAGGTAACCTTCTGTCCATATGTGCTTTTTATTTAAAACATGTTTGATTAACTTTTGGTTCACATTTCAATAAATTGAATTTGTATTTGCACTCCTTTTGTCCATTATTCTTACTGAAAATGTTAGATTACACATTCACATCCGACTGAAGATTGGCCCCATTTATTTGTGACGTTGCAAACTCTGCGGTACAAGGTACATGTTGTGAAGCTCATGAAGTGAGGCAAATAGAAATAATCAGCTGATGGAGTGTAGATGTGGAAATAGGTGCGTTCGATCAGCTGACTTTGTTTTCACAATAAAAATAGTTTCTTAGTGAATGTCCTGTACTGGTCTTAACATCTCATAACATCAGCTTTTAATTTTCCTCTTGGATGTTCTTCTTGACCCTCGGAGAAAGAGGAGATGCTGAGTCGTGTCTTTCAGGCATGTCCTTTCCGAACAAAAATGACAGGAAACATAAAACATATTATTGCAGAACAAGTGTGTTATTTATGAAAGAGGTGTGCTTGTGTTTAGGGGCTGTAGATATAATTATTTTGTAATTGTAATGTTTTTTTTTTATTTCAACGGTGAGCTACAAAGACAATCAGATTATGAATGAACAGTATGAAATTCATCAACCTTGAAATGTATTTTATTATCAAAATAATATTTAACTGTTATTAAAACATAGTGCAACTGTAGAAGCTTGCTCTCTTCTCTCACTGAAAGAATAATTTTTACCACGTTTTACAGACAATATTGAGAGATAAATAGCAGTTCTCACTATGTGTTAAATATCTTTGCCTTCAATACATTAAATTAGAAAGCTGACAGTCATATTGCTTGTTAACATCTAAATGTAACCCTTTGCATGGAAAAACCCCTCAACTTCACTGATGTGTAGGTGATCTAGTATTTAGTATTGTTTAATGGAATGTATATCAGTGTATTAAAGTCAATACTTCATTTATTTAAACCAATATATTTCTTGATTCTTTGTACAGTATGAAAAAAGAGTATTTGTACCTGTGCTGAAGTTCACTGCTGTGAGGAGTCCAGTTCTGTCTCTCTCTCTCTGGTCCAGCCTGTCTGCATCACCTGGACACTTTAAACAAACAGATATATATGTAAAGAACCATGTGTACAAACAATATAACTTATTCTCTTCTGTTCATGTTGGATTGTGTATTGCCCGAGTCAGGGTCCTTTTTATTTTACTGTAACTTTGGAAGTTGTGT
The DNA here is from genome assembly GCF_902827165.1 of Trematomus bernacchii. NCBI lineage: Eukaryota > Metazoa > Chordata > Actinopteri > Perciformes > Nototheniidae > Trematomus > Trematomus bernacchii. The sequence continues at coordinate 4,005,399 of NW_022988007.1, read as the reverse complement.
TACCAATGCTTACTGTTTATTTGATACCAATTTGGTAATACAATTAATAAAAACAACAAGATTTGGGTTCGTTCTTCAGATGACTGTGACGTTAACGTGTAAGCTCAATAATGAACTCCAGCTCAACCAACCATATTGTAATATCTAAGTAATCATCTTGAAATATGACATTAATAATTGTAATATACACACATCTTATTGTGAGGTTGATTTCACATACACTACTTTGACGTTAGCTTATCTACATACTTGAGCATAGCGGATTTAAATTAACCTTAGCGATGCATACAGTTCCTACCTACATAATAAAATATCTCTCTAAGTTACAAGGATGACCTTATTTTATCAACCTCAAACAAAAGCCGTTTGTTCTACAGTACTATCTCACTTAACGCTTAACACTTGTCTATTTCGTTTTAACCTTTATATATACAGTCTATGGTTTTAAGTTAACTTGGAGGCTACGATTAGCATCGTTAGCACAGATGTAGCTACCACTCGCTTACACGCTAACCCAAGCCTTAACATTCATTACGTAGCTGATCATCATAAATCATAAACACATAAATAAAGTACTCGAATTTCACTTACCGCAAAACGGCATTCATGCACCGTCTGTTTTAACTGCAGAGCGAGTCACAATAGTCCGATATATAAGCATGAAGAACAAACAAACACGGCCGGGGTCAAGTTGTGTTCCCTGGTTGAACTGAGCAGGCAGAGTCCCTGTAGCTTCACGGAGACGGAGCAGCTAGCAGAGAGACAAGAAGCTAACAGCAGCAGTCACTTGACAGAGCTGTCACTCACGCCCTAATTTATGCAAAAACTTTAAGACCTAATATAAATAAAAGGGTCATGTTAGAAAACAATTCACTCACAGATTCATAATCATGAAGGTGGAATCTAACTATATCAATAATAATATTTATTGCATCCAGGGCTAGAAACATGTTTTTTTCTGCTGTAAAATTGGGCATTTTAACATGGGGGTCTATGGAAATTGCTCCTTTCTGCAGTCATCGCCTATCGGCCAATATATGAACCGCAGTTTGTGGCACTTCCGTATTGGCGTCCCGGCTCTTCCCCAGAGTTTGCCGCTTGCGAAATACTCATAGACAGTATACTCCCGGTGATTTACCGTACGGTCAGTCGCGAAACGTAATTACATTATAGTTGGCGTTCCTAGCGTGTATGCTACCGAGCTAAACAAGAAGGCTACCAAGAGCTAGACATGCTAGGGAAAACATTGTTTTTATGCCAGCTACAATGACTGACCGAACGTAGCAGACTACCAGTATAAGATTGCAATTGTAAATATGTTCTTGCTAGCCTAATACGAACCACTGGCTGTTGTTCATAGTAGGTTGGCATATTACACTGAACTAGCAAACGTAGGTTAGCATATTAATCTAGCTGGCAAGCTAACAAACCTAAAACAACTAAGTTTCTCTAATATTTTGTGATTTGCATTTGATTTTGTCCAGCCAGATCAGGAAAGTCCTGGCGTATCTGGCGGACAACACATGACGGGATGACAACTTTGATGCCTCGTCCTAAAAAGCCCCAGCACCAACCTGCCTGCCTGCCTGCCAATCGGAGCACACTGGGCTCACAGGGAGGGGGGGGCAGGAGCTCCAACAAGCCGTTTAGGACAGGGAGTGAATACCGGTGAATACACATACTTTACAGAGATGCTGTATGAGAAAACCAATGTGAGTTTGGAAAATTGCACAGTATAAATATATTCTAGTAGACCTCAACAATGGAATTATGATCAGTAGAAATGGCCATGACATGGGCCCTTTAACTCCAGCTCTCGACACAGGTTCGGGAAAGCCCCATGAGCTTCTCGAGTGAAAATGGAACGCACACGCTATTTGTTGTTTGTTTATATCACGCAGTCTGTTCTTCTTCTCTCGGTTATCACGCAGTCTGTCTTCCGGTTGTTGCCTCTTTTGAATGACACACTACCGCCGCGTGCTGGTAAGGAGAGTTATTGCCACTCACGCATGCGCAGTTCGTACGTGCTTCTTGGCCGTCGGCTGAAGTCTTTGCGGTGTGTTCCAGTGCGACACATGGCCAAGACGCAGAGACGCGAGGCGACACAACAGTCGGGGGTCCGTCTGTGTCAGTTCTTTGGTGTCAGCTTGGTGTGTCCGGGCCTTACACTCTCTCCCAACCCTGTGTACTTCTCTGCACTGAGCCATTTGCTCAAACAGACACGCCTCTTTACAGTTGTCGGCGAAATGTCGCTCCTCTGTCTTCATAACAATCAAAGCATGAGACTGAAGTTCCCACTGTGGGTCAAAATAATGCGCTGTGATGTGCAGTCGACACGTTGGATGCGATCCGAATTATCTAACGCAGCCCCTCGTCCTCCACAATGTTAAGCTGTAGCCACCCATTTAGCTATCACTGTTGTTCTCCAGGCATCTCCCCGGCAAACGTTCAAGCGTGGTCTGCCGCAAGCGAGCGTCAGGAGCGGGGCTGTCAGCATCAGCTGTGTGCTTGGCTTGCTGTTTAAAACACCTTTTTTCTCTCGCTAGAATCTCCCACCATCCAACTAACAACAACAACAACAACGTCAAGCCTTTGGGCTCTGAAACTACGGGGCGGGCCGAGGACAAATACACATGCGTTAATCGCACGTTAAAATAATTAGTGTAAAGCGTTATTAACGCGTTAACTTGACAGCCCTAATTTTACTAAATGATCTTACTCTTATTGCTGATCTATTATACTGATGTAAGGACTACTTCAAATTCACTTAATATGTTTTACTTTTTTATTATATATTTGTTTAATTAATGTTATTTATTTACTTATGTTTTGTGGTAATTGATTAATTTCCTGCTCAAGAATTTCACAAGAATACCCTTTGGGATTATAAAGTTGTATCTTATCTTTACTCATCTTGAGTCCTCGTGTCCTGATCCAATGAAAATTCAGAGACAGTGTGCATGTCAAGACAGTCATTTGCATCCATAACTTCCAGCACTCGATCAGGTCCCTCTGCTGTCCATCACACTGCGTTCCTGTTAAAGTGGGATTACATTTCAGAATGAGTGAATGTTGCTTTTGTATCCTTCCTATTAAATTATGATGTTGGCAGGTGGAAAGTAGGAATGCCCTCAGTTTTAGTGAATATATACCACTTTCATAAAGGTCACAGAAGAAAGTGAGTATTTTTCCAAACTCCAGTATTTGGTTCCAACTATTAACTATTAACCAGTTGAGCCCAGAGCCCCGAACCACTGATGATGTGTCTCAACAGTAAATCAGATCTGACAATCCTTTATCTGGAGTAATATCAATGTCGACACTGGGCCCTCTTTAGCAGTTTGAGCGGCATACAAATAATTGTGCACGTTTGACAAAATAAAAGGTTGAGGCTCTCAGCTTTTGTTAGCTTAAATGTCATCACCTGGCACGCATACAAATAGCCAAGTCTTTGCATCATTTTCCGAGTCCCTCAGAGAGTATCCCTGTAAAGGCTGTTCCTCCCTGATGACAGCCATTATATAAATGACAAATGCATTCTTCAGAGGAGGTGCTGCTATCCAAGCCCCTACATGTCACCAGCCACATCAGGTACATTTCCTCAATTCCTGGGCATGGGACGGAACATTGATGAGGTTTAAATGTATTTAGATTCATTAAGATATATAAATTGTATAATAACAAGTAGAAAATGTTAACCTCTGTATAATGTTACCTTACATAAAATATTTTACTTTTTATTTCTGATAATCGTTGAATATGCATCTTTATTATGAAGAAAACTGTACTTCTCTCTATTGTTTTTGACTGTTGTGTAGGGATCCGTGTGTAATTTGTACAGTAACGGTACGTATAAATACAAAATGACACAGACAGGTGAACAATTTTGTGAAATAAAACATACAGTAGTAGCTCTTTGAGGACCCGCCAAGCTTTTGTGTGGATTTTGATGCGTGTGTATGTGCAGCTCCAGCCGGGAGGTTTCAGTAAAATTAAAAATATTTTGTATTCTAAAAAACGGTTTAAGCAAATCTGTTTGTTAGTCCTGCGTAGAGACTACAAGTATTATTTTCCAACTGCATACTGCCAGCAGGACTGGGTCATGGATGGGTCTTCCAGCAGGACAATGACCCTGAACATATGGCCAAGGCAACACAGGAGTGGCTAAAGAAGACATTTAGGTGATGGAGGGGCCTAGCCAGTCTCCGGACCTTAATCCCATAGAACATCTGTGGAGGGAGCTGAAGCTTCCAGATGCCAAGCATCAGCATCAAAACCTTCAGGATTTGGAGAGGGTCTTCAGAGAGGAGTGGACCACAATCCTTCCTGAGATGTGCACAAATCTGGAGACCAACTACAAGAAGCGTCTGACCTCTGTGTGTCCAACTAGGGTTTCTCCACCAAGTACTAACACATGTTCTGCAAGGGGATCAAATACTTATTTCACACAGTTAAATGCAAATCAATTTATATATTTTATATAATGTCAATTTCTGGTTTTTGTTTTTGATATTCTTACTCTCACTGTTAAAATAAACCTACCATTACAAATATAGGCTGTTCATTTATTTGTAAGTGGGCAAACTTACAAAATCTGCAAGGGATCAAATACTTATTTCCTCCACTGTATACCTGCATAAAATAGACAATATGAAATATATTGCTTTTTAATTCTGTTATGTTTTACTGTAAATAAAAAAAACTCCACATTGATGATGAGTGTGGAATATATGTAATATACTATTTGAAAAATAATCACTCATCCTAATTTATAGAATGTGTAGTGAAAATAAATAGTGACAGAATTCACACACACACACACACACACACACACACACACACACACACACACACACACACACACACACACACACACACACACACACACACACACACACACACACACACACAAATACGAGTGTTCAGTACCAGGCCTCATTGATTATACTAGAAAATATGATCTTTTAAAAATGAATAAGTGTAAACCCTGGTCCATTTGGTGACTGAAGCCCCTTGCATTAACTAGACGTAATCAAACGGAAAAAAACGTATAGCTCCAGTGAAATGTTAAATAACCCTTTGATTAGTTCCTGCCAGGTGTAATGTAGGCAAACACTGACAGAAAGAGACAAAGTGGAAATTCTAGTTGGAAAATGACAAATGTATCACAGAGTCTATTAATGTACGCTTTAGAACATCTCTGATTGATATGTACAACAGCGTGTTCTAATGTGGATGTGTTAAACAATCAACACTTTTTTTTATCACATGAACTAATTTAGTCAACTAGGAAACTTTAGTATTTATGAAATGTGTCATGAACAAAGCATCTCTCAACACTGGAGATACAGTGCCATAATTACAAGGGTTGAACACAAGATGTCCTCAGAGTTCTACAAGTGTTGTGACCTGGGGAACAGAACATGTTGCTGTCAGATAAAACATAACTACATCTTTACAAGCATGCAGGTGCCAATGTAGTGTTGATTTATTATCCGTATTAGCAGGAAGTCATTATGGGGAGAGGACACAGAGGCAAAATCAAAGCTAAAATTGATAACATTATTTTATGATTATTTCTGTAGACTACTAAACCAGCTACATGGATCCTGAATATTGGCCTATAGACTACTGTGTTGGAAAAGGCTGTCTAAAAGTGGGCAATATACCATTTCATTTGTTCTCTAATTTCACAATTGGTGATGTTTTATAACCGCAGACTATGTAAATGAACATGTAGGCTACTACACTCATTTGTAGTCACTCATTTTCATTTCCATTAGACTAAAATAGCTCTGTACCACCTGCCATATGAAACAGGGTCCTAGTGAGCCTGCTCTGCGACAGAACTCCCTCACAAAGTCATGTATGGAAGCCATCCACAATAGTGTTGGAAGAAACGACTGACTCTACTGAAGTGAAGTTTGGTTTTAATCAAGAGTTCCCCAAACAAACACAAATAGACTAGTCCTACCCTGACCACACTGGGCTGAATCCGGACTACACATCAGATACTGGAGATAGGAATCTATCAAGCGCAGGAGCAGGGCCGCCCCTGGCCAACTTGTGGCCCCACGCAAAGTTATATGATGAGGCCCTCTGTGTCGCGAGCGTCAACGGGGGGCGGGGGGGGGGGGGGGGGGGGGGATGCTAGTGGAGCCTCGCAGCGGCGAAACTGTGGCGCGCTTACACTGTAGGTGCGCCGCATTTGCGCTTCAGATGAGGCTCCCTCATGGATGTATAACGGCCCGTCCACACGGCGGCATGCGTTGCAGCTTCAACGCTTCTGCCCATTCACTTTGAATGGAGTGACGTCACATTTCGCCGAACTGCATTGTGGGAGCGAAGCGTAGCTTCAGAAGCGTTGCTCGCTGCAAAAGTTAAGCAATGTTCAACTTTTTAAGCTTCGGCGGAAGCGTCAGCCAATCGAATCATATGCCAGTACAAGCTCTAGCCAATCAAACCGCGTGCTTGTGTATCCGGGGCGGGAGATTCATGTGATTGGTTGTTGGTCGAGTTTCAGCCCCCCCCGCCGGCAAGCTTCAAAGCACGCCGCCGTGTGCACGGGCCGTAATAAGAACTGGATACAGCGTGGGAGGCGGGGTCTCGTTCTTTCCTATGAGAGCTGCTCATTGGCGCATGAGGACAAAATGGCCCAACTTTTGAGAGAGCGAAACGTCACAGATTACCCGTCATGCCTGGCTGTCAGAGCAGAAGTACCCGTATGTGTGCTGTGTAGAGATGGGCGAGTCCTGATTCATCCGGATCATTAACCCGGATCCTAGAAATGAGCTGGTCATGACGAGTCTCCCCTCTCCATTAACCCGAGTCCTTGAGTCCCACACTTGGTGTGACGTACAAATTAAAACTATAAATTGCGTCACTCGCTACTCTCTTTATAACATGTAAAATCACATTACAACGTACCCCAAGTCCATCTACCTACCCTTTAGCAAGTATACAGTCACAGGATAGCTGCCAGAAGTGATCGTTTGGCTCAGGGGAGGGGACGCGGATCAGTGAAACTTCCTGCAGACTCGTGGGGACTCAGAGGAGCCGACGGCTCCAACAGCAGACTCGCAGATTCGCAGATTCGCAAATCCTGACTCGCTGCAACACACAGCGGATCAGACTCGTGCGGACTCGGAGCCGTAACCGTATAGCAGCAGATCCAGAGATCCAGCAGACTTGTCGTCATGCACGAGTCCACACAGCAGACTCGGATTCGCAGATTCGCAGATTCGCAAATCCTGACTCGCTGCAACACACAGCGGATCAGACTCGTGCGGACTCGGAGCCGTAACCATATAGCAGCAGATCCAGAGATCCAGCAGACTCGTCCGTCATGCACGAGTCCACAGCAGACTCGGATTCGCAAATCCTGACTCACTGTGTGTGCAACACACAGCAGAGCAGACTCGTGCGGACTCGGAGCCGTATATAGCAGCAGATCCAGAGATCCAGCAGACTCGTCCTCATGCACGAGTCAACAGCAGACTCAGATTTGCCAAATCGCAAAATAACCCTTTTTTTTGTGATCAACATTTTTTATTAAAGCAAAATACACTGTGTAGCGGAGGTTAATATAACGTCAGTTTAATAGATAGATAGATAGATAGTACTTTATTGATCCCAAATTGGGAAATTGTTGTTGTTACAGCAGCATAAGGCATTTTACAATAAAACAAAACTACAAAATATACAAGAATAGAAATAAAAATAAAATAAAATATAAAATATAAAATATACATGTCGAAATAGAAAATATACATGCAGATATTATATATATATATATACAAATATATATATATATATTCAAAATATATGGAATAATAATATGCTCGTGAAATGCAACAACTTTTCGGTTTCACCAATAGGATTTCTACCCTCTTGGTGATGCTGACTCATATGACTCAAATGACTCGTATGATCCGGATCTCTTCAATGACTGACTCAGAAGACCCTGAGTCTGTAAAATGATCCGGATTTGCCATCTCTAGTGCTGTGCAGTTGAGTTGCCCCTTAAGCCCCGCCCCCCGAGCTCCCACTCAATGCGCATTTTTAATGCAGAGGAAAATAACTCTCAGAATAACGTTATTAGCACATAATACAACTTGAGGACCTACTGTTTTTAATAAGGGCTATACAAATGTTCATACTGGGTAGTTTATTTGGTTAAAAAAAAAATTATCCAACGATTTACAGGGCCCAGGGACATCACGGACTGATACGGAAGTTGCAGTACCGCCATTTGGACACAGGTGAGGCCCAGGGGCGGACTGGCCATCTGTAGAATCTGGAGAACCACAGAACGGCCGCTCGTCAAGGGCCGTTGACGGCCGGCCGGCCGGCCCTTTAAAAGAAAATTGTTTAACGTCATCATTTAAGTTGCGCTGACGGCCGACAGAGGGCGACAGCGGCCGCTAATGCAGTTGTGTGGTTCTTATCTGTCAAATAATCACACACGAAGAAGAAAAAAGACCGGCCACACGAAGAGAAGGGATTATGGCGCGTTTCCACTACACGGCCTCGCTCGGCCTCGCTCGGTATGGCTAGGCCTCGTTAGGACTGTCTCACTTTATGGCGCATTTCCATTACAGTTTAGGAACTGGGGTAGTATCTATAGTAACGCAGTGTAGGCGGAGCCGTGACGTCATCTTCAATGAGAACCCCAGAAAAACAACACAGCCGTTAGCCGTTAGCACTCAGAGCTCACAGCTCCTCATATCTGTTCAGAAACTAGACAAAAGTTAAACAAGTACAAACCACAGACTGCCTGTGTCATGGTGAATACAGTCGCTGCTTTATTTATGTCTGTATAGGCCGTTGTTGTGAGTGTGGACGGTCGGAGCATATACTGCGTTAGCTTAGCCAATCTCCATTTAGAAAACACGCATTTTAAAAGGTTTTTCGCCTGCCGTCTGTCTGCAGACTTGTCAAAGCATTAATTCATGGTTTTTACTAACCGGTATCAGTATGTTGTTACTTCGGCATCATTTTGAAACGTGTATTACAATTAAATCACGGTCAAATATGTCCATCTTGTTGTAGTTGTAGCCCCCTTGCCAGCGATTCTCTCTCTAGTTTAGCATACTCAGCCCGACTCAGCCTCGTTGTCTCTGGCCCTAGACCCACGATTTTATGAGGCCAGAAAAACTGTGAATTAGGACCCACCGGCCGGTACTAGGCCAAGTGGAAACGCAGAACTGTTGCGAGAGGAGGCTAGCCGAAATTGGTTTACCTTGAAAAAATTGAGGGATTGACCAATCAGATGAGGCTCACGTCATGCCCCTGCCAACCTGTGATTGGTCAGGGCCATGCTAAAGCCAATCCAGAGGCGGCTGGCTTCCCTTGCCTCAACTTCAGTTCGTACTGTAACTGTCATCACCGCCCTTATAAAGTAGCAAGCAACTGAAGCAAGTGCAATTATGGAGGGTTTCATCAAAAATAATTTTACTAAACTTCCTCTACAGCAGCAACTAAAAATTAAATCTGATGACAGGCCAATGCCCAAACTGGAGCTGTGTAGAGAGAGGGAAAAAAGAGCGAATCGGACGTAAAACTTTAAATAATAAACAGCGGATTTCTAACATTTGACATTTTATGTGGCCGGACTGGGTCAGTTTCCAGGGCTGAATTGTTGTCCCAGTCCGCCCCTGGTGAGGCCCCACGCAGTCTGCGTGATCAGCCTGTAGGGAGGGGCGGCCCTGCGCAGGAGCCTGTCTTTAGATCAGGGTTGCCAACTCTCACGCATCTGGCGTGTGACACACGCTTTCACTCTCAATCTCACGCTCTCACGCTGCCCAAACTATTCTCACGCCAAAAATAAGAATACGAAGACTAGAAACGGTTTTGAAAACTTTTGTCACGTAGTGATCGTCTTCTCAATAGAACATCTTTGATAATGTCTTCTGGCCAATCAGAATCACGATAACGGCGTGGTGTTGTTGCAGGAAGTCCCGACGGAGAATACTTTTGCGGTAGTACATCTCTATATACATCGATACAACATTACGTGTTGATAGAAATCAACACGTAATGAAATAAGACCCCACGGTTTGATGATTGATAGGTGTGTGGGCTGTCTTTCATTTTGACACACAGAACAATGGGGGCTATCCACCCTTATCCACAATGTAAAGTAATTCACACAGCCTCTTCTGTGAGGAGCAGCAGGTTCAGCTTTCAGAACAAAGTAACACAAAACTAATATGGCATTCATTTTTTTAAATGTGTAGTAATAGATTTATTTATTTTTCTTCTCAAGAGAGTACCAGAATGTGTATTTTATGTTAGTATTTAAAAAATTCTCCTGGGGAGAATCCCCCCAGACCCCCCTGCAGGGGTTGGGTCTTCAGCATGTCAACTCTTTCACTTGTGGGGAAATTGCAGGATTGGCTCCAGGTCGCCCTTTTTATTTCCTACAAGACAAATGTGCCTTTTTATTTCATACAGTTCAATTGGGATTGAGACAGGGAAATAATCTAAACCTCACGCGTGGCGTTTCACTGTCGGGGGGATGTATGTATGTAATTACATTGCAAATACTGACTTGAGCCCCACCACAAGGGTTAGCCCTACCATAGATTACCCAACAAAAATACTCTGAAGCGCATGCGCAGATCTAAGATCCAGTAGAAATGATAAAAAAGTAAAAGTCTGCTGCTTATTGTTCTACTAGGCCAAAATAGAGTCAAAGAGTGTATGAGAGTGAGAGTGTGTTAATTAATATATTTGGCAGTTTGGAGTAAGTCTGTAGATTTGTTTGTGTGTGTGTGTTTCATGTATAGGCCTCTCACGATAATTAATTTTGTTGGATACATTTTCCCGGAAATTATTGCGATAAGCGATAATATTGTCGGCACCGTTGTATGACCATTTTAGACCACTGACATAATGATAATATATAATAATTATTCAAGTACATCCTTTCAAACTGCTTGTCACATCCTCATGTAAATGGCAATTTATCGAGGTCAGAAAAGTTATCGAGTTCATTTTTATTTATCGTACGATAAGTCAATTAATTGCTTATCGCGACAGGCACACAATAAAACAGTGGAAACAAACATGTTTGACTTTCATTAGTGAATGAAACTGTGTGCCCTTTATAGTCTGTGTCCATTATTGTGTATTTGTATATATTGTATATATATCCTATATGCTAAGGTCCCGCTGCTGACACGATAGCAGTCATTTCGTGCGCATATGTGTAATTAAACCGAATTAAACCCATGATATGAAAATCTCACTCCAGCCAGGTACCCAAAGTTGGCAACCCTGCTTTAGATGCACTTGTAGGTAGCGTTTCTTTTTTAAAGTAATGAGAGATTAGGAATGACCAGGAAATAAACTCGCAATTTTTTTGCTTTAAAACCCCAAGTCCATTTAAACGACGATTGAAACCCCAGCAGCGGGGTGTAACATACTGGCCGGAGTTCAGCGTGGGAACCAAGTCAGCGAGAACGAGAGCTCAATCAAGCTGGACACATGATGACATGACAGGAAGTTATACAAGTGGACTCCAAAATAAGGCATCGAACTAACCGTATTCCCGAAGTTTTGCATAAAATGATGACCCGTTTACACCGTCTGTTTGCCTTTACCACACATTAGGCCTTGTACTGGTACCGAGCCTGATTGTAGGGAAGCATCGTTGGGGACTGAATTTGTAGCAGACCACCAACATCACAAAGTGTGTACTTTATATTTATATACAAATAAACATACTATTTTTTGAATAAAAATGATTGTTGTTTTTATTAAGATATAGAACATAAAGAATAACATTTAAGAATTTTTAAAGTTTGTCATCTCTTTTCTTACATTTTTCACAATGGAGCTTTTATTATGGAAAACTAAGTCCGGAAGTAACATCTATTTGTATTCTGTCTACCTAACGTAACGGTATGTGAGGAAGACTTGTACGGGAAGAGGAGCCAGCAGACGCGAGGGAGCGATTCTAAGACCGGGTTGGTATTTCACCGTGTGGAGGGGTTCTGCCGGTCCAGTCCGTCTGAAACTGAAGTCGTGTGGGAGTCTGTCTCCCGTTAGTTTGCTAACCCGCTAGTCTACCAGCGGCATCTGCCTGCCTTCGTCTCATTCTCTGCTCTGTGTCTGTCTCAGTGTTGTCAGGCGGCTCAGAACCTTTGGAGACCCACACCGTTAACAAAGCCACCCTGTCCCGCTGGGTTAGGAACCGTTTGTGTACAGGTGCCGGTTTCCCTGCGGTAGGATGTCTGGACAGAGCATCACAGACCGGATCACCGCCGCCCAGCACAGTGTCACCGGCTCCGCCATATCCAAGACTGTGTGCAAGGCGACCACACATGAAGTAATGGGGCCGAAGAAGAAACATTTGGATTGTAAGTATGCCGTTTATTCTTTATTAATACAGCTTTTACTGTTGTATTACAATTGCTCTGAGTATGTATTTGAACTGAACTTCGGAACCCTAATGGTGTGTGTTGGCAGTAAGGCCTGCACATGTAACCTAACGCTAACCGTACCATAAGAGTGTAACGTGACTGCACAGCTGATTCGCCTTTTTTACATCCGATTCAAAGACATGCTGAGTTGTATCATTAATTTGCAGACTGACAGGCAGTTTGCAAATTACACTGGTTCAATGTTAGCCGCTTGGATTCTTCGTAATGCTAAAACAATGTAACTTATAACAACAACAAAACAAATAATATATATATATACCACTTTTTCCTGACAGACACATTATTATCCTGGGCATTGTCCATACGCAAGTAATCCAAATAGTTCAATTTGCTATTTAGATTACACAGAAAGACTCACATGTAATACTAGTGCAGTGTCACATAGTACAGTGTCACATTGAAGTAATACTAGTGCACACATTTACGGTGGCAACACTACATACTACACATAATGGTAAATGGACTGCATTTATAAAGCACTTCAGTCAGCATTCACTATTCACACCGAGGCAGAGGCTGCCATACAAGGTGCACCTGCCCAGGAGCTCACATTCACAGGCATTGGCTCCATTGGGAGATATTTAGGGTTCAGTATCTCGCCCAAGGACACCGCAACATGTTGACTGCAGAAGCAGGGGATTAAAGCACCGACCTTCCGGTGCTGGACGACCACTTGTCCCAACCAGTCGATTCAGTATCGTTGCAAAGGCACTCGTTAAAATGTTCTGGCCTCAATAAAGTCAAGGAAAAGCCCCATGAAATGTTTTCCCCAGGTATATTGAAGGCTTTTGAAAAAGTGGGTTGAGACTGACCGACACGCGTAGAGATGGTTACTGGCCTTTCCAGGCACCGTAGCGGTACAGATGAAGGTCTACTATGTTAACCACACACTCAAACATCTTCATTTGATCAAATATTCCAAGAAAAGCACAATAAGCAATCTTTTGTGAAAGAAAACATACCGTCGTCCTGCAGTGGCTGTTTGGAGATGGGGTCTTGCTCTTGTGTTGATTGTAATGTATTTAAATGTTTACAGCTTAGCATTAACCAAAGTCCCGCTGGGTGGACCAGGTTTTCTCAGTTTTTCACAGAACCACTGATCCAAATACATTTACACACATCACTGCACTCCCTTGGCTCCTCAGCAACACACATGCCAAGTGTGAAGTATTTGGTTGATAGGGTTGGCGAGATAAAGGAAGCACACATACAAGTAAAGTTTTGTTTTTGTTTTTGTTTAGCATAATAAGGGCACACATACATGATTGTATTATGACTTGAATCACTTAGAGCTCAGTAGTATATTAGCAGTTATATATTATTTTATGTGTGTGGCAGTTCCACTGCCTGTTGATATTGTACTAATGTCAGGAATGGCCATGGGGTTGTGAATGTGTACAGCTTAGTCAAGAGCATAATAGTTAATAAAAAAATGAGCAGGGTCACAACAACCACCACAGCATTATTATCCTCTTCCAGAGTAAGGTTACTTTTGTATTGAGCTGATCTTTATAAGGGATTCAGCCAGCTCTTTTAGTTTTAGAGGGTTGACTTTTGAATTGTTCACAAAGTCTTTGCACTTTCTGACCCTTTTGGTCATCACAGTTTAATTTGAATACAGTAAGCCAACCTGTTGAATACATGGTATATACTGTAATATTCTCCACAATATGCCTGTATTTCACAGAAATATATTTTTGACTATTTTGTTGTCACTTAGTTTGAATAGATGTATGATCCATGAGCTTAGATTATTGTGATGCATATGCAGTCTATGGTAATGTCAGTTTCATTACAGTGCTCTCTTCTGTTATATCAACCGCTCCGCAATCGACAGTATATTGCATATCACTGACAGCCCCTTGTTTCCAGGGGGATTCACTTCCATGACCTTTTAGGCCTGGTTTGAACCTAAAGTGCCCTGTTTGTTGTTGGAACATGTAGGTTTTTGAATAACGTCACTATCAGCTGATGGAGTAGGTAGTAATGAAGCCATTTCCCAGTGACCTGCTGATTGGAGACCTCCAGGTGATATGTGGAACTGCTGAACTGAAGCCCCCCCCCCCTTACACAGTTTGTGCTAAATCACAGTTCACATTCTTTAACACCTCCATGCTATACAAACTCAGTCACATAACTTAGGAGAGTCTTTGGGTTGAGGGTGAACAAATCAAGATCTGCTGCAAGTCTCAGTTGATTGACTTGTGTGTTTGTTAAAGTTAGTATGAAATCACTTCTGAGACTAAATGTACTCCTACTTGCTTTTGAGGAGTCTATACCCTGGCACTAACTACATACTTTTGGACCGCTGGTGTTTGTCGCTCCACAGTTTTCACTGTGTAGTGTTTCCTCCACTGTGTTGCTGTTGAATAGTTGCATGACAGTGATCATTTGTGTCCAGGTTATTTGCCTTTATGTAAAGTTCATTACACCCTGCTGTTAAAGGCTCAAAGGTCTTCCATGAGGTATTGAATATATGAAGTCAGCAGTGGCTGTTGACCTTTGGTACAAGCATAACAATCCTGATTCAAGTGGAAATTCCCATAAGATTTGTAGACATATGAAGTCCTCTATGATGTTCTGTTGTGTCAGTTATTGAGAAGCTGTAGGCTCCGATGTGTTCATGGCACACACTCTGTAATTTGAAAGGTGAGGTGCTTTTTTCATGGCTGCCCTGCTCTATTCACATCATTTATAATTTCTCTCCCTTCTGCCTCTCCTCCCGCTTTAGTCGGTAAAACATTAAAGGAAGACGTCCAGAGTAGAAGGCCATTGTTGGTGTTATTTTGTAACTATTGAAATGGAAAAGTAATGGAATGCTGAAGACATAATTTCGCCCATGTTGGGATTTTTTTTTGAGGCAGATGTGAAATACAAGTGGAGTAACAACTTGATGTTAAATATTAAGATTAGTCAACACAAAACATATTGTATCTAATACTTGATTTGCATTTATTTAAGACCATGATGTTGTTCAAATGCTGCATGTGTGATAGGGCTTGATGATTGGAGCTTTATTACAGGCAAGAGCTCCAACAAGACATTTGCACCACTTCCTGTTACAGGGTGCAGAGGGTTTGGCAAGCAGTGTGCTCAGCTGATAGGTGTGCGGTCGCTATGTGTTTATTTCCATTGTCATATTAAAAGAGCATTTATAATAGAGATTTTTATGAACTACTCGGAGTGCTCTCTTTAAAACCCAAACTAGTCAGTTTGTTTATTAAAATGTGTTTATACATTGACTGGGTGTACATATTTTATGAAATATGTTTTACTGAAAGCAAGTCATGTTGAAGCAAATGTCTGGAGTGAGTGAATGCTTATGTTCTGACAATCTCCCACACCCTGGCCTACATGCAAAACTGTATGGAATGAAACTGTGATGCTTTGAAAGAGATCATTCACATCCCACCTGTTTTGAGTTTGATGGCTGGATTGTGGCAACAATTTCAGCCGGTTCTCTGTTGGCAACATTTGCTTTTGCCTAATGGAATTGTATGACCTGTAGGGCAAACAATTATTTAAAGGTCCCATGTCATGCTTTTCCGGTTATTACCCGTCCCCTTGTGTGTTATGTAGCTTTTTCTGCATGTAAACGGTCTGCAGAGTCAAAAACCCTCAAAGTACACCCTGTAGCGAGTAAAACTCTAACACAGAAAATACCTGTCTATGCTGCCCCAAAACGCCTCGTCGGAGATTTTTCATTTTCCATTTTTTTCTTCCTGGGTATGGTGACGTAACCATACCCAATTGGTCCAAATGGACCAATCCGCGGAGCCGTTATGTTACGTCTTCCTCACACACACACACACTCAATCTTTTCTCAGCTGCAGCTCCGCGGATTTCTCAGCCTGAGACGGAGAGACGCGGCGAGGCTGTGAGTCTGTGTGTGAGCACAAGAATCTGGGTTTATAGAAATGTTGGAGGTCTAAAAAAAGTTGTGGGCATACATGCAGTGCAAGATGATGAACTGTTACATTAACGGTAAAATGTGCAAGCAGAAGATTTAAAGGCCATCAAAATTGTATTTAGTATTTTTGCTAAAGGGTTTATTGCAAAGTTTGAAATGTTAAAAATGTGAGTTGATGTTATTGCTTTGGCAATTGTATTTGCACCTGCATGTGCAGCATGATTCACAGATGCCCCTTTCACACCAACGCGTTCTCAGCTCCGGCTCGGAGCTGGAGCCTGAAAAGTACCGGTTTTTCCTGTTCACACCGCAGCGGCACCGCCTCTTAGCTCCGGAATGCGGTTCAGTTCCAGCTCCAAAAAATTGTCGGTCTAGAGGCAAGAGCTTCGGAGCTAGAGGCGGCGTCGCTTACGTCTCTCTTACGTCGAGGTGTGCAGGAAACTAAACCCACCTCCCCTGAACATGGGTTGACTGAAGAGTCTCGTCATGCCTGCCTCCAAGCAGTAGCGCTGAGCAAAGTGACTAGAAGGCAACCACACATTTATAAAAAAAAAACACACTTTATAAAGTCAGGCAACACTAACCAGGCTTCGTGTGATTCTGTTTATTTGTACCTTACTTTGACCATCCGTTCGCTGTTATTGATCATTGTGGAGAGCAGGCAGACGTTTTGTTTTGTATTATAGCAGCTATCGGATGGAATCAATACATGGGCTGCACAGGTTGTCATGTCCGACTATCACAAGTAGAATCATAATGAAAAATACGCCGGTAAAATGTGCCTGTAGAAAACGGCTTAGCAAGTAGTCCGTTTAGCTTCGGTTGCTATGCTAACATCACCCATGTTATACCAGAGAAACTTTCATAACAGCGTTGTGATGCCAAACAGCGTCAATTCAGACTGACACACATTCACTTAAGGGGAACTGGGGATATGAATCAGCTGCTTGTGTGACAGTCAGACAGTGAATACTTTAGAGCCGTGTGAGCTAACCCGGAGCTAACGGGAGAATAAACTCCCGTGGAAGAGCAGCCAGCACTGCAGCGGTCGGTAAATGCCGCTGAAACACATTAATAAACAATGAACCACGGCACTCTGGAGAAAAGTATAAGGTTGGAGAAGTCGTTATTTAATTTAATCTGGCTTCGTATGATTAAAAGCAACACGATCATCGACCCGACGTAGTCCCCCGTTCATTTTTGCTGACAGAAGACTTTAAAGGTAGGGTAGGTAAGTTTGAGAAACCGGCTCGAGATACACTTTTTGTTATATTCCATGGAATGCTCTTAACATCCTGATAGCAATGAATATCTTAAGTGCTTTGACAAAAAATCCATAAAAAAATGTCATCTGTGGAAGCCGTAATACTGTAAAAAGCACGACCAATCATTTTAGCCGGCCCGGCTAAAATAACTGGATGGCCTACCTGCCTGTCAGCCTTCCATCTGTGCACAAACTTATCTCGTGCCCTCATTGGTCATGTGCGCGTTCGTGTGTGTTGGAGGAGGGGCTCTGTAAGGAAGTGGCAGATTTTTTCCGGTTGTGTATTTTCAAATTCTAGCGATCTCGAGCCGGTTTCTCAAACTCACCTACCCTACCTTTAAGGTAGTATTTTCCAAGAGCTGTGCTAATACTTGTCATTGGAAATAATTGCGCAAGTACAAAGTGTTTTAGAAAAGCTGCCCATTAAGAGGATGTTTGCTTTGGCTTTTAGCAGTTTCAGTTTTGTTTCAGTTATACATTTAGGGAAGTTGTTGTATTTCGTGTGAATTCCAAACAATGGCCATTTTACAAACTGTTACCTTGACACATTCTCAAATTGCCACACGGGAGCTCAACCCAGTCAACAGCATGTAACAGCTGGGCAATTAAGAGGGACGGAGACTTATGGTGCGTTCACACCGGACGCGATGCCATGTTTGGGGGCGGCGCGATTACATGTAAAGTCAATGCAGAGACGCGGACAGACGCAAATTCGCTCCGACGGCGCGATTGAAGCGATTGAACGGTGCCGCCTCAAACGCGAGAGTTCAATTTTTTCAACTCGAGCGTCAAATTCACGTGGCGCGTTCTCGCAGAAGCCAATCAGCGGTGAGGATCTCAGCCTGCCGTCACTGACGTTCAACCAGAAAACATCAGCCGTTAGCCGTTGGCTGTTAGCAGTTAGCACACAGAGCTCACAGCTCCTCATATCTGTTCAGAAACTGGACATAAGTTAAACAAGTACAAACCACAGACTGTCTGTGCCATGGTGAATACAGTCGCTGGTTTATTTATGTCTGTAGGCCGTTGTTATGAGTATGGAATGAGCATATACAACGTTAGCTTAGCCTGGTCGACCCGATCTTCATTCAGAAAACAAGCATTTTAAAAGGTTTTTTGCCTGCCGTCTTGTCTGCAGACTTGTCAAAGCATTAATTCATAGTTTTTACTAACCGGTATCAGTATGTTGTTACTTCGGCATCATTTAGAAACGTGTATTACAATTTAATCACGGTAAAATATGTTCATTTTGTTGTAGTTGTAGCTCCCGAGCCAGCGCGTCTTGTTTGAATGATGCGAGTAAACACAGCTGGCAGCCGCGGTGAAACTCGAGCGTTTAGAGCGATGCGATAGGAGCGATTAGAGCGAAGCGAATATTCGCATTGAGCGGAAACACTCTCTTCACTAGCGCTGTAGCAAGTTAACTTTGAGCGAGAGCACTCAGTTAACTGGAGGATGGATGCACTTTATATGTCGTTGCCACTCTTTGCATATCATGTATTTTGTTTTTTACCATGTTTGTAAAATGTAATTTCCTTAAATGTTTTATGGAAAGTAGCTCAAAGCTAAATCTGGCACTGTTATGCTTGACACATTTAAATGTTTTAAGTGTTCATTACAGTGCATTGTCCCTGTCAAATAAACGATTAAATAAAATAACCAATTGTGCGCCGTGAGAGGGGAGCGAAGACACTCTCCTCACTAGCGCTGTAGCAAGTTAGCTTTGAGCGAGAGCACTCAGCTAACTGGAGGATAGAACAGGAACTAATTGTGAGCTGTGAGAGGGGAGCGAAGACACTCTTCACTAGCGCCGTAACAGTTAGCTTGAACGAAAACACTCAGCTAACTGGACGATAGAACAGGTAAGGAAACAAATGTATGCGGTGAGAGGGGGGCGGAGACGCGCCGTAACAGTTAGCTTGAACGAAAACACTCAGCTAACTGGACGATAGAACAGGCAAGGAACCAAATGTATGCAGTGAAAGGGGGGCGGAGACGCTCCCTTCACTAGCGCAGTAACAAATTAGCAAGAGCCCTCGGCTAACTTGTACACAATTATCTCATTAGCTTGAGAATAGGTAGCACAATCAGCGATAAATGGTAGCGATCTCACCGGCTGACGTGCAGGAGCGTCCGCTCTTTACCGGTCCGGAGCTCCTGGGGTCCGAGCGGTGAACACCGCGGTCCCCTCCCTTGGGAGGGCGGACAGCTCGTTGCAGCCTTTGGAGGGCGAGTGTTTTTCTAGCCCGCAGCTCCGATCGAGACGATCGCAAGGCTACAGGTAGCGATGAGCTAGAATCGAATTTTCAATAAGCTAGCTTGGCTTCTACTCAAAAAGTAGTAACCTGCGCAGCGAGAAGATGAAAAAGAACTGAACTCGTTGACAACACCGGAACTTATGCCTTCCGGGGTCATACGAGGTCACACGTGACTTTGTTGATATAAATATTCGACCTACGCATGCGCGAGACAGAAGATATCCAGTGCTAAAGCACCGCCTCTGGCGGTCAGTAAGGATGAAATAGAACAAGGCTCTGGTCTCTAACCCTTTGGGAACATGACTCTTTTTGAACTTGTTCAGCAGAATAAACTGATTTTTTTACTTCATACAATATCACATCATCATTTTATTTCGGCAACATTGAAATTGCAGATTTCTAATGACCTGGAGTTATAGGTAACTTGTTGTTCCTGGTTCCACATGTGTCCCACATTGTTCCGACTCAGATACAAACTGTAGTGCTAGCAGTGCTCAACAGAAATGGCTGAACTCAAGTTACGGCTTCTCAGTTGTAGCACTCAACAAGCTTAACTACCCATGGTGCATTTATTGTTCTGTATCGTGTCTGTCCGATGATCAGGAGCTGCTGGCTGTTGTGATTTGCATTTCAGAAGGCAAACTTCAGGAACACCAGCAGATAAAGTTTGAACTCCCCACATCCATTTCAGTCACATCTGAAAGGGCCTTTGTTGTCACATGTGTGGCCTATTGTGTATGTAAAAAGCAGAAAGCCTTTTGTGTAGCTTTCAACAAACACTGAGGAGGATTCATGGACCACGCATGTAGCCCGGCCCCATACTCAACGGTTAACCTGGACTACGTTACTTCTGTGGTTCATCACTGTGCAGAGTGAGACGGTTGGACAGATTGTGACAGTCATTTCTGGAACTGTTTAAAACTTAAAAACCTTACTATTATCCTAAGTCCAACTTTGGTGGCCTCTTAAACTTGAACTTTTTAAATATAATTTGAATCTATAGTAAAACCACGTTGCTCTGAATGTCATATAATGAGCAAACTGTCGGCCTGGAGAGGATCATTAATCGGCCCTCAAATCTAATATTCACATAAATATTTATTTACTCCGTCTGCCAAGCCTCTCCTTTGGCCTCTCATGGATAGGAATATTGGATAACTGGAATCATCCTCAATAGTTTGTCATGTTATTTTTTTAGAAGAGGGCAAAATAAATACTTCCCACGTCAAAGTTTGATCATATCTGAACACTGTCAAGGTTGGGGAAAATAGGACCCAAGTGCAGTAAAAGAATACAAAAAGGTTTGGTTAACAAAAAGGTTTGGTAACAAAAAGCGAGCTTTATTCCAAAAAAAGCCGAAGACATGAAAAACAAGAAACTAATTAACAAAAACAAAACTGGGGAGCACGACAGACAGGAACAAACTTACAGGCGGGAACAGGCAGGAGACATGGACTAGCAAAGACGAGCATAGGCGAGGCAGGGAACAAGGACAAGGTATCATGGACATGGAAAGACGACGAACAGACATGGAGCACAGGGGAAATACAAGACTAAATACACAGAAGGGTAATCACAGGACAAGACACAGCTGGGCAGGGGAGGGGAGGCAGAAACACAAGGGCAACAGGTGAACACAATCAGACAGACACACCAGGGAAACTAACGACAGGAAGGCAAACACAGGAAGTAGGACGAGACAAGACACAAGGAGGAAAACATTTCAAAATAAAAAAGGTGGAAAATGAAAACAACAAATCCAAAACCATGACAAACAGTGCTTCCCAACCTGGGGTTCAAGTCCCCTAGATCTCCAAAGCGCTTTAGGGGGGGTCCAAAGGCCTTCTTGAATTGAAAGGATGAACAACTTTAAATAAAAAAATATATACATATTTAAGTGTTCAGCAGTCTCTGGAAGCTTTTTAAAAGTGTTCGTGCTCTTTCAGCGTTAGTGTGATGAAGGGCTGAAAGAGGGCACGTTTATTTTCCTTGCACAAAAATGGAAAGTAACAGTAACGGTCTCTGTATACCTGAACTCTGACTCATTGATTGTAGTTACCATGTTGTTATGAAAAGGAAGAGATAAAGGACATGAGGATACATTACAGACTGTGCGATAAACACATATCGCAATGTGCAATATAGACACTTGATTCACATCGTGAGGTGACACAGAATCGATGGGTACCCTCATTATCACTGAATTATACGAATTTGCGATGTTATAAACAAAAACAGACATCAAAACAGGTGACGCTAGGTAGCTAAAAATGCTAACATGGTTACCTTGTCTCTAGTCTCTCCAAAGTGGTCTTCAATGGCATTAAAACGATAAAAACGCTGCTGAAGTTAATCCATAGGTTAATCCAATGTGTCTGTGTCCCTTTGAAATGATTTCTGATAATCCATGAGCAAACAGACGGATAATCCATGCTTTTCCGTTTCTAGATGTCAGAGCTAGACTGTAGCTTCACTCTAATGCAAAATTACATGCGCAAAGCCCCCACCTTTTTGTTTCACAATGAGTGTGTGTGGGGGACTCCCCCTTCTATTCTATTGGCTCTAACGGTCAGAAAGAGGTGTCAACCATCAAAATCGATGGGTTCCAGAGATATGAAAAAAAAACAATTTGCACCCAAATCACCTCAGAGGTGGAGTGTTTTTGGCTAAATCTCTCTAAAAAGGTCAAATGTCACTTGTTTTGTATCAATCTTGATACAGGGTACTTATTATATGTTGTACTTTGGATTCCTAAAGCTTTTAGTCTACCTTACCATCTTCCAAGGGTAGTTTTCACTATAAGTAAAAAAGAATTTTTGGACGGACACTATAATTTACAGTTTTTTACTATGTAAAATCTGAATTTTCTTTAAAATAAAAAACATCTCGATTGATTCTGACTTTTCTACATCCAACTCACAGGTTTATCATTACTTTGAGAAAAAAGATTATTAATTTAACCCTTTTAGAAGGGAAGATATGGTCATTTGTTCTGGGAATGTCATTTTCGAGCCTGAGACCTGAAAAACAGGCTCAGGGCTTAAGAGGTTAATGTCTCAACACCTAATAAGTTGCCTGTCTCATTAAGTTATTTGTCTTTATTTTTATTCTATTATACCTAATGTGTGCTTTTCTTCTCTATATTTAATTAGTTAAGCTTATTGTTTATTATTGCATGCCCTTGTTTACCTGCTTTGCCACTTTTTGCTGTAACACTGTACATTTTTGTCCCCTCTTCATTTCTTTCTCCTTCCTCAGATTTAATTCAGTGCACAAATGAGATGAATGTGAACATCCCTCAGCTGGCTGACACCCTGTTCGAGAGGACCACCAACACCAGCTGGGTTGTGGTGTTCAAGTCCCTCACCGCCACACACCATCTGATGGTCTACGGCAATGAGGTCAGCACCTACAGCTGTTCTCCACATTTCCTGAATTGGATGGAAATAAACTGTATTTTCATTTTACAGTGTATGAGATTATTATTATCTCAAAGTATCATGCTACATGCTCTAGTTAACAGAGTGACACTCTTCATTGCTTAACAGTTATATAACTACAGTGGCTGAGAAGTTCAAACGAGAATTACAAAGTGTGAAACACTTCAACAAAGCTTGAGACAAATTTACATTTTATAAAACAAAATTACATTAGCGAAACACTTTTACAAGAACTGAGACAAATTCACAAGTCCCGAAACACTTTAACATTTGCCGAAACACTTTATTAACAAACTAGAGAATCAAACCGGAAAGGGAATGTCCATCATACCGGAAGTGACGTGCAAGTGATTGAGACAAACTTAAGTTTGTTTTGGCGGAAAGACCACCTGTACCTATGGACGGTATAAGTGTGTTTATGGTCGTTAAACATGTTTGGTCCGTTTTGTGGAAACCACCTGGGCCAAGTGACACGGTTTTGCTCATCACGATATACTTTCTCGTGCGCACAAGAAAGTTACCGGTTCGACCAAGTAGGAAGTGGAGCTGTGCCTTTTACGCACCGCCTTCGAACTGCCCGATTATTATGCCTTATTATTAGTTTTATGAAGGAGATGTCCGGTCACCAGGGTGTGTGTGTGTGTGTGTATGTGTGTGATACTGGCATTTGTTTTCAGAAGATATTATGATAGTGTCGTTCGTTCCGGTGCACTGCGACAGCACTGAGCACTACATCGAGATTAAGATTAAACACATTTATTTCATTTGGGAACACACATATACCCATGGAATTGGCCAGATGTGTGTAAATTACTGTTCATGGTCATTTGAAAACAAATGCCGGTGTCGGACACACCGAACACACACACACACACACACACACACACACACACACACACACACACACACACACACACACTTCGTGCGCCTTGGTGACCGGACATCTCCTTCATAAAACGAGTAATAGGGGGAATAATCGGGCAGTGTGATGTGTGTGTAGAGGTGTGTGTGGTTAAAACGTAGCAGCATGCAGTCGTTCTTTAGCTGTTCTAATGAAGGTAAACACAGCGAAGGCGGTGCGTAAAAGGCACAGCTCCACTTCCTACTTGGCGAACCGGTAACTTTCTTGTGCGCACGAGAAAGTATATCGTGATGAGCAAAACCGTGTCACTTGGCCCAGGTGGTTTCCACAAAATGGACCAAACATGTTTAACGACCATAAACACACTTATACCGTCCATAGGTACCGGTGGTCTTTCCGCCAAAACAAACTTAAGTTTGTCTCAATCACTTGCACGTCACTTCCGGTATGATGGACATTCCCTTTCCGGTTTGATTCTCTAGTTTGTTAAAGTGTTTCGGCAAATGTTAAAGTGTTTCGGGACTTGTAAATTTGTCTCAGTTCTCATAAAAGTGTTTCGCTAATGTAATTTTTTCTTAATAAAATGTAATTTTGTTTTATAAAATGTAAATGTGTCTCTAGCTTTGTAAAAGTGTTTCGCATCTTGTTCATTTGTTTTTGTTAATGTTAAATAGTTTTTTCTTTGGTAAAAGTGTTTCACACTTTGTAATACTCGTTTGCACTTCTCAGTATGTAACCTATAGAGTTCCTCATTCTGTCTATTTGCAGAGATTTATACAGTATCTGGCTTCAAGGAACACACTGTTCAACCTCAGCAATTTTCTGGACAAAAGTGGCCTACAAGGTATGTTGCCAACACTGTACACACTATGCAACAATACACGTTTGAATATTTATTGATTGTGTCGTGACAATAATCATAACCCCTCACTTGTTTTGTTTTGAATGCAGGATATGATATGTCGACGTTCATCAGGAGGTGTAGCCGCTACCTGAACGAGAAGGCTGTGTCCTACAGACAAGTCGCTTTTGACTTCACTAAAGTGAAAAGAGGGTGAGAAGCTTTCCCTGTAACAGTCTGGGCTGTGTGTGATGTTGCCCCTGAGCCACAGAGCATCATCATGTTATGTTCCAGGAACGTGAAACCAGCAAGGAGATCAGCACAGGCAGGGCTGAGTGATACGCAAACAGAACATTGCAGTGGTTGTATTCCTTTAAAATACTTCATATCAATTTTGTTAAGAGTTGCAAAAGCTAAACAGATATCTTCTACAACTCCATTGAGGATGGGGGGTCCTGTCTTAAAGCCGAATACTGTTTATTTAGCATCTATTACTTTAGTTTTCACTCTGTCCTGTCAAACACAGCTCTTCACTAACACTCCTCATTATGCTCTATGACTCTAATGCAGCCATGTCCTCTTATGGCGCGTTTCCACTACAGTGCAGAGCACGGTTTAAGAGGGCTGTGACGTCAGCGGCCCGTCTTTGGTTGCGTTTCCACTTGGCCTAGTACCGGCCGGCGGGTCCTAATTCACAGTTTTTCTGGCCTCATAAAATCGTGGGTCTAGGGCCAGAGACAACGAGGCTGAGTATGCTAAACTAGAGAGAGAATCGCTGGCAAGGGGGCTACAACTACAACAAGATGGACATATTTGACCGTGATTTAATTGTAATACACGTTTCAAAATGATGCCGAAGTAACAACATACTGATACCGGTTAGTAAAAACCATGAATTAATGCTTTGTCAAGTCTGCAGACAGACGGCAGGGGAAAAACCTTTTAAAATGCTTGTTTTCTAAATGGAGATTGGCTAAGCTAACGCAGTATATGCTCCGACCGTCCACACTCACAACAACGGCCTATACAGACATAAATAAAGCAGCGACTGTATTCACCATGACACAGACAGTCTGTGGTTTGTACTTGTTTAACTTTTGTCTAGTTTCTGAACAGATATGAGGAGCTGTGAGCTCTGAGTGCTAACAGCTAACGGCTGTGTTGTTTTTCTGGGGTTCTCTGAAGATCACGTCACGGCTCCGCCTACACTGCGTTACTATAGATACTACCCCAGTTCCTAAACTGTAATGGAAATGCGCCATAAAGTGAGCCAGTCCTAACGAGGCCCAGCCATACCGAGCGGGGCCGAGCGAGGCCATGTAGTGGAAACGCGCCATTACAGTTCAAAATACTCAATTATCAAATCAGGTTTTCATTAGTAGGAACATGCTCGCAGATATCTGTATGAGCATTCCCTTTCTTTTCGTTGCACAGGTCTGATGGCGTGATGAGATCCATGAACACAGAGAAACTCCTCAAGACCATCCCAATAATCCAGAACCAGATGGATGTGTTACTCGATTTCAACGTGAGTGTCTAGTATTTGCTGCACAGGGTGGCATCTTTAATGTTTAGCTGACACTTAAAATGTGAATTTTGTGACGTAGTCTCAACGCCTCCGCCTCTCTTACAGGTCAATGCCAATGAACTGACAAATGGTGTTATCAACGCAGCCTTCATGCTTCTGTTCAAAGATGCCATCCGTCTGTTTGCAGCGTACAATGAAGGCATCATCAACCTCCTGGGTAAAACCCTGCTTTTGGGTTGGCATCAAATCAAATCAAATCAGGTTTTATTTATAAAGCACATTTAGCGATTTTTGGTCGAGCCAAAGTGCTGTACATGTAATAAAAACACATTACTACAAAACACAATAAACGACAATAAATTACAACAGATATAACTTAAAAAACAAAATAAGAATAAAACACACGGAATAGTCAGGAGTCGTGCTCCGCTCTGACTAGAAAGCCAGAGAGAAGAAGTGTGTTTTTAGTTTTGATTTAAAAACCCCTAGGGTCTGGGCCGACCTCACATGGAGGGGCAGAGTGTTCCAGAGCCTAGGGCCAGCTGCTGCGAAGGCTCGGTGCCCTCGGGTTTTTAGCCTGGTCTTGGGCACTACCAGCAGCAGCTGGTCAGCAGACCTTAAAGCTCTGGCTGGGGTGTAGCGCTGGAGGAGTTCGGTTATATAGGCCGGAGCCAGCCCATTTAGGGCTTTAAAAACAAATAAAAGGATTTTAAAATCAATTCTGAACCGAACTGGAAGCCAGTGTAGTGAGGCCAGAATAGGGGTGATGTGGTCACGCTTTTTGTGACCAGTCAGCAAACGTGCAGCAGCGTTTTGGACTAGCTGTAAGCGTTTGATTGAGGCCTGGTCCATACCCACATACAGAGCTTTACAATAGTCCAGTCTCGAGGTTACAAAGGCGTTAATAACCCTTTCTAAGTCTTTAAAAGATAAATACGACTTGGTTTTGGCCAATAGTCTTATTTTAAAAAAGCAGGATTTTACTACGGTGCTGACCTGCTTGTCAAATTTAAAAGTGCTGGTGAATGTCACTCCAAGGTTCATGACCGAGGGGAGGATGTTTTTTTTGATAGAGCCCAGAATATCAACCGGAGAGGCTGGAGGTTGCGGTCCAAAAAAGATGACCTCGGTCTTGCTCTCGTTGAGGTTGAGGAAGTTTTTGCTCAGCCAGGATTTTATCTCTGCTAAGCAGTCCATCAGCTGCTGTAATGAGTGTGTGACATTTGCTTTGAGAGGCAGATATATCTGTACATCGTCGGCGTAGCAGTGGAAGGGAATGTTATGTTTTGTGAGTATTGAACCTAGGGGCACTATGTACAGTAGAAAAAGGATGGGGCCCAGAATCGAGCCTTGGGGAACCCCACAGGTAAGAGGGGCTTTGGCAGAGGAGAAGGCACCTAGCTGTACCGAGAAGCTACGGTCTGTCAGGTAGGACCTGAACCATGCAAGGGCAGAGCCTGTGATGCCAGCAGACTGTTCAAGCCGTGACAGCAGGATGCTATGGTCCACAGTGTCAAAGGCAGCTGTCAGGTCTAACAGCACCAAGACAGCTGGGCTACCTGAGTCGGCGGCTAGGAGCAGATCATTAAAAACTCTTAAAAGGGCTGTTTCAGTGCTGTGCATGGGTTTGAAGCCAGACTGGCATGAATCATTCTGACTTTAGAATTCATACTAATATGAATATGCAGAAAGCTTTCCTTTCTCCTCTTTATCATGGGTAGCATCTACAGAGGCTAAACACCTTGGTTTCAACTTCTTGAAAGAAAATAATATTCAGTAGGCATAGTCTGCAAAACGTGAAACAGAAATGACTGCTATGCAGATATTTTTGCAGTTTGAGTAATGAACATATGATGGAACTTTAATATTCAAATATCAAAACAATCTATATACATACCAGATTAATTTCACAACCTTTTATCAATTCGGTGCTGCTGAGACGTGTTTGCTTGATGTATATAACTTAAGAGATACTGTACCCATAAGAAAATAAATTGTGTTTAGAAAATATAAACTTAAAAACCACAAAGTAACTGACTTAACAGAAATAAAAGAATTAATGATATTATTCCCATAATCTTTTTGTCGATCTTGTTAACAGAGAAATACTTTGACATGAAGAAAGTCCAGTGCAAAGAAGCACTTGACATCTACAAAAAATTCCTCACACGAATGACTAGAATCTCCGAGTTCCTCAAAGTAGCAGAGGTAAGTCAGGACTGCAGACCAGCCAATCAGGGAGCGTGCCACGCATCAGATTTCCCATCAAAGTCTGATGATCTTTTCTCTTCCTGCAGCAAGTCGGGATTGATCGAGGAGACATACCAGATCTGTCTCAGGTAAGCCTACATGCAAAACCTTTTTTTGGCATCTGTGCTGTTACTTTAAGTAATTTGCTTTAATTGAAAACGCTTCCTTTTTACTGGATTTTCTGAGCTAAAAAGTGGAGAATTGCCAGATTGTGGAATGATTTTATAATACATTTAGGCTGTGTATATATAATCTGACATGCCTGTATTTGCCTTGAAACTGCATACATTGGGTTTTTCAGTGGGAAATCATTATTGACTGATTTAAAGAAAGCTTCCTGTGTGCAGTAAAGACACTAAAGTCTCATTGAGTGAGTGATATATTAAACCTTCGGTCTACCAAATCACAAATAAACCTAACTGGCATAACACCCAAACTCTGTATGCAAGTCTCAGATTTGGAAAGGTAGAGAGCTTACATAATTATTGTCCAATCTAATAGTAGCTTATTAAGATGTAAACTGCTGTACTTTGTGAGTGTTATATTGAGACGGCATAAATAATGTTTTGGGCTTAAATGTGTGCTTTAGTGACCTCCATAATATGAACGCAGGAGATGTGGCTATGATTGTCCTTTCACAGCCTCCTCAACCCCCCCCCTGGCCTGACATGTTTTAACACCAGCTGTGCATGCTAGGCAGTCCATGCATGTTCTCCTTATTGCACTGACAAACAGCTTCCAACTCTCACCGTCTCCTGACCTTGCCAGGCACCTGCTGATCTGTTCTGTTGTTCGTTATGTATTCGGTAGAACTGTGTAACTTTAGCAGAAAAGCCACAATTGGAGAGCTTTCTTCTAAACATTTTCTTAATAATTTCTTGACTGTTGCCACCTTTTATTTTCTGTATTTTCCCTTCCTTCCTCTCTCCATTTTCAGTTTACAGTTGTTGTGAGTATACAAACCTTTTCTCTCTCTGTTTTGGGGAGTATCTGTGTTTGTGGACCCGTGGCAATAACTTTGCATGCTTTAGTGTTTTCTTTTTTAAAGGACATCTTGTATTAGGTTTTCCTTAGTTTTTGAAACCTAATGTGTTTGAATCACATTCACACTAGGCCCCCAGCAGCCTGCTTGATGCTCTGGAGCAGCACTTGGCCTCTCTAGAGGGAAAGAAAGTGAAGGACTCGACAGCAGCCAGCAGGTAGGTGTGCATCACTGAGTCACTGCTTTCTTCAGCAGCTTGATAGATGTTGACTTTGGATTGAGATGAAGAAAAGGTGAGATTTAACAATGCATGTGTGCAAGTCTCACATGCATTAAGGCTATGATATACTGGAGTTCTGTAACTTTTTTCTGTGTGTGTCCTTTGATTCAGGGCTAGCACACTCTCCAATGCCGTCTCCTCCCTGGCCAACACCGGCATATCTTTCACCAGAGCGGATGAGAGGGAGAAGCAGGCCGCCCTGGACGAAGAGCAGAGTCGCCTTCAAGCACTCAAAGTAAGCTCTCCTCACTCTGCTCTTCTTTCAGATCAGTGCTCACAAGGCCTGCAGGCATTTGCTGTACCTTGAAGTTGAAGCAGTTGTGCCATTCATGTCTTTAGGACTCTCTTCTCGTAATTATATCAAATGCAAAGCCATAACGTATCTAATAGATTTGGAACAGTGGGGCGACCCCGTTGTTAAGTGACTGTGATTGTATATTAACCCCTTTGCTCTCTCTATTATCATTTCCGTTCATCTGTTCATCTGCTTTACAACTATAATCTGTCTAACCAGATAATAGTCCAAAGCAAAATGCTGAAAAATCTTTCGAAAGGTTTGGACTGTGTAGTTGCATACAGATCGGCCTCTGCCTCGCTCACACTGTCCTCCTGATGTTAGGAGCAGCGTCTGAAGGAGCTTCACAAAAACCCTGTGGCAGCAACCACAGACTCCTCCCCCGTCTTTGAGGAGGGCGGGACCATCAACTCAGCCCCTACAATCGACCTCTTTACCACCCCCAGCTCCAACAACAGGTAAGGACCCATCATCTCATCTTAGACCAGACAATCTCATGCAAATGTTTCAGAACTGCAGATAAAAGCTGAAAGGAGATCTAAGAAATGTGTTGTATTTAAGAGCATTAGTCAAGGTTTGGACATTTTACAAAATGTTGGTAGATTGATGTTGCTAATTGAATTTAGGATAACTTTAATTCAAGTAAATGGCTCATGTTTCAAAATGGTTTCACAAGATTAGATTCAACTTTGATCACTTCATAGATATTGGGGTGACCCCTAAAGGCCCGGACACACCAAGCCGATTTCGGCCGTCGATAGATGTCGATAGATGTCTGGCCGTCGATGAGCGTCCTGTCGCCCTACTTAGATTGGTGTGTCCCGCACCGTCGTGTCTTTTCGGCCGTGCCGACACCTTCCACCCCCGATTCAACATGTCGAATCGGGGAGCTGTCGGCAAAATAAATCACTCTGATTGGCTGTTCAGCTGCCTGTCAGTGTTATGATGTTGTATATAAATATAATCTTGGATTATAATTACTGATGCATGGAATGTGGTAGCAGCAGGTTGCCAGCCACAATGCTTGAATAGTTTCTTTCTGCTTCAGAGAGCTGAAGTTTGTATATATCACGCAGTCTGTCTTCCGGTTGCCTCTTTTGAATGACGAATACAAACTACTGCCGCCTGCTGGTAAGGAGAGTTATTGCCACTCACGCATGCGCAGTGCGTACGTGCTACTTGGCCGTCGGCTGAAGTCTTTGCGGTGTGTTCCAGTGCGACTGTTGGCCAAGACGCAGGAGACGTGAGGAGACGCAACAGTCGGGTCCATCGGGACGTGTTCTTTGGTGTCAGTTTGGTGTGTCTGGGCCTTAACACTAGATGAAGCACAATAAATGAAAAGTGGAAGTGTTTATGCAAATAGTGGCAAAATAACACTAGAATAGCATCGCTTAGGGCAAAACATGCAGTCGTGTTCTTTTTTATAATAGCAGACTTGAACCTAATGTTTTGTCAAAAAGTGACCAGTGTAACCCCCCCACTGTTCCTGTTTGTTTCTTCCAGCATCTCCAAGGCAGCTATTGAACTGCTCGACCTGCAGCCAGCGTTCCAGCCTTCACTGCCTCTCTCCACTACCAGCTCCTGGGGAGGTGAGGCCTTCAGACACACTGCCAACACACTGCGTATGGGTGTATGCCGCGTGCTAGCAGTCCCACGCATCTCTGAAATGTTTTGTGCAATTCACACATTCAGTTGTATGATTCCTTTAAAATGTATCTACCTTTTTTATAAAATGAATTATGAAGGTTTAAAGGATTATTATTCACAGGGCTGGGCTGATGACAGAGATGGAGTACTCGAGTCCTGGACTCGGACTCGAGTGCGAGTCCAGTACTCGAGTCTTGGACTCGGACTCGAGTCTTGGACTCGGACTCGAGTCGGACTCCAGTGTCGATTTTCGGGACTCGTGACTCGACTCGGACTCGCGCACTGGTTGACGTGACTCGGACTTGGACTCGTGAATTCTCGCGCACGATGACTTGGACTCGGACTCGGACTTGTGAATTCTGGCATACGATGACTTGGACTCGGACTCGTGAATTTTTCCCCCCACGATGACTCTGACTCGACTTGTACATTGACGCTCCGACTTGGACTCGGACTCGAGCAAGTTTTCTCTGGAGTCTGATGTCCTCTATCCTGGCGTGTGCACCTGCGAGGCGAGTTCACGTACTGGGTCCCGCTATTCCAGTCTAAAGATGTCTAGAGACACACCCTGCATCGTGCTGTATGCTTTCACACATTCTGCTTCCACATTGGAAAAGAGCAGCGCAAAATGCTCGTTATGTGGAAACAATATTGAAGAGAAGGCTCCGTAACACATTACTCTAAGGATCGAGTTCAGACATATAGGCTGTCTTGAACACTATCATCAGAGTAACGTGAAGCACATGGCTACTTAACATACAGAATGACGTCATTTTGCATGCTAAGTAGCCATGTGCTTTCTGGGGCTTAATCTTCATCAGTAAACCGATTTAACTGGTAAAAGTTCCTTCAAAATAAGAGTCCCGATCCTATTACTATCAAAATAAAAGTGCAAAACGAAAACTTTACCATAGGAAAAATATTGGCATACAAATATAATCACTTCTCTAAAAGGTAACTCATTTTAAACATAGTTAGACATATTATAGGTCATTTACAATAATAATAATAATAATATTAATATTAGTAATAAGCTTTATATTTGTAGAGCACCTATTACAAGAATTGTAGCCAAACTGGCTTCACAGCAGTTCAATAGACAGATTAGTATAACATGACAGGATAGAAGCAATGTAGAGGAGCAGCTACATTTCAACACATGTATCCACTAAGATTAATACATGAAGACTTGTGACTCGGACTTGACTTGGACTCTTCTTGGGTGACTCGGACTTGGACTCGGACTCGAACACAGGTAATGATGACTCGGACTCGGACTCGACTCGGACACTCCTTGGGTGACTCGGACTTGGACTCGGACTCGAACACAGGTGATGATGACTCGGACTCGACTCGGACACTCCTTGGGTGACTCGGACTTGGACTCGGATTCGAACACAGGTGATGATGACTCGGACTCGACTCGGACACTCCTTGGGTGACTCGGACTTGGACTCGGACTCGAACACAGGTGATGATGACTCGGACTCGACTCGGACACTCCTTGGGTGACTCGGACTCGGACTCGGACTCGACTACGACTCTCCCTTGGTGACTCGGACTTGGACTCGGACTCGAAGAGTGGTGACTCGAGAGTGACTTGGACTCTTGAATTGGTGACTTGACTACAACACTGGCTGATGAACAATGTCATGGTCAGTCATCATAAATAAAATAAGGCAGGTGCAGAATATTAAATATAAGTATTAGTTGCGGTTAGTTTAAATCGTCTTTGTTACGCGTTGGCCATATCTTTTAACTTTAGTTGGTGTTTTTCCCTTTGCTGTAAAACATCAACTACTAGCCCTGTAAACAAATGTCCTCTTCCTCATGCAAATGTGGGCTGAGAGCTGGAGCTGGCCAGACATTCACACACCTCGCCTGCAGACCTTCTTACATCGTCTCTATCAGGCACAGAACGTCATAAATGTGTAAATCAGTCACAGGATTCATATTCTCAGGCCATGCACAGTTTTTTAGTAGGTGTGTTCCACCATTCCATTTGCTTACAGCCAGTGGCGGCGCCAGAGCATTTTTGTTGGGTAATCTATGGTAGGGCTAACCCATACAGTGGTGGTGCTCAAGTCAGTATTTGCAATGTAATTACATACACGCTATATTACCCCCCTTGACAGTGAAACGCCACGCGTGAGGTTTAGATTATTTCCCTGTCTCAATCAAAATGGAACTGTATGAAATAAAACGGCACATTTGTCTTGTAGTAAATAAAAAGGGATCACTGTGAACGTGACGTATGATAGTACACGTTGAAGATCCAATGGGGATACTGAATGGCGGTTTCGATTGATCTCAATCAATAAGGCATGACGCAGATCCAACGTTTCGTTGCTCTGGCTGTAGGTCTATTCAAATTGCATTCGGAGGCATTTTGATCTGACCGCGGCCGCGCTGATATTATAACGCCAGAGAATTTCCACACCTTTAGTGTATAAAACTCCCCCACTACTTAGACTATTCCTTGCACCCCTCTTATAGCACAAGCCCGAATGGTCTCAACCATATTGCATCAGTAACGTGCACTTGTTGTTACAGCAGGATCAGTTTGTGTGCTGTGGACACGACCCGTATATTTTCGCAATCCGTGTTCTCAACATTTAGCATTTCGCTTATTATTTAATTGAATTTGCATCACTTTTCATGGTGGGGCTAAGGTGGGGCCAAGCCATTTCTTGGTATGGCTGTAGCCTACCCCAGCCATACCCTGGCGCCGCCACTGCTTACAGCAGCACACACTGAAACAACAATGTGCTTTTATTTGCATGTCGGAATCGAATATAAAACATAAACATTATAATGTGAAGATCAGTGCCTGCAGAGCACTTTGCTTGGCATTGTTGTATCAACGTTGAGCACATGATGGAATGTGTGACGAGTGCATCATTTGCATGTGAAACTGCTTCTATTTGGACTTTGCAATGTTTGGATTTTAATTAAGAAGTAAATATAACATTGACATTGTCCCAAAGGACAATGTTCAGCTGCAACCTGATATCATGATCTCATATCTCTCTCAGTTACAAGGGGACTGCAGTGTTGCCCTATAATTGAACATATAAGTGAGCAGATTAAAAGAGTAGTTTTAGATTAGCCACATAGTCCATACTCATGTACACCTCAAGTAACTTTTGTTATGAGTTGTTTTAAAGCTTTTACAAATAAGAGTTAAAGCACATTCTGATTTGTTGTTCGGCTGCCAGGTTAACATCTGGAATGTAATAGATCCAAGTCTAAAAGTTTCTTGGTCAATGGTTCTGACAATGCTCTACTGTATGTAATGTTTTAGCATATTATTGCCTTGTATTTCGTCACATAAAACTCAGCAAGATCCCCAAATCAATGCTTTTTCTGAATGCGAAAAACATTCCCTACAGCTATATTATTGTGCGCAGGGTCTTTCAGTTCTGATAATGAAGAGCCATGACCTCACAGCTGTAAATAAAGAGGGTAGAGGTACTGAGCTATGGGCCAATAAGAGCTGTGCATGATATCAGCCTGTTGCTGTATCTTTAAGAGCATTTGAATCCTTCTCACCAGCATCACTGGCTTTCCCCCCTGCACATTTTCTTGCATTCACTTTTTTTTTACTTCTACTTTTTAAAATTGTTCTCATCCTTCTCAACACCATCATTTCTCTGTTCCTTCTATGTTCTTGTCTTTCTTCCTCCCCCCCTCTACCCACTCTGATCCTGTCCCCTCTGCTGCAGAAGCTGTGGAGGACTCCATACTAAACTCAAACCCTTTCCTCACTATCGATGCTGTCCAGCTGTCCCCTGGCGTCCTCGGGGGTTCCCAAAGTGGGGGTCGCGAGACCCCGAGTGGGGGTTGCGAGATGATTACAAAATATTTTTTTATTAAAGGTGGGGTAGGTAATTTTGGAGAAACCAGCTCGAGTGCGCTAGCATTTGAAAATACACAGCCGGAAGAAATCTGCCACTTCCTTACAGAGCCCCTCCTCCAACACACACGAACGCGCACATGACCAATGAGGGCACGAGATAAGTTTGTGCACAGATGGAAGGCTGACAGGCAGGTAGGCCATCCAGTTATTTTAGCCGGGCCGGCTAAAATGATTGGTCGTGCTTTTTACAGTACTACGGCTTCCACAGATGATATTTTTTTATGGATTTTTTGTCAAAGCACTTCAGATATTCATTGCTATCGGGATGTTAAGAGCATTCCATGGAATATAACAAAAAGTGTATCTCGAGCCGGTTTCTCAAACTTACCTACCCCACCTTTAATTTAATAATAATTTTTTTTTGTTATCAATTTTTTTTTTTATTATTAATAATAACGTGTGCATAAACATTTTTCAGGGGCGGACTGGCCATCTGTATAATTTCCCCGCAGCGAGGCTCCCCCTGTTGACAATCCACTGCAGTGTTTCTCAAACTTTTTCATACCAAGGACCACTTAACCAATAATAAAAAACTTTTATGCAGCCCCAACAACAGCCTCTGATCATCAACAGACTTCATGCAATGCTTCATTGGATGCATATATTAGATAATAATCTGTATCTAACTCCTAACACATAAAAATCTACTTCCAGCATGGATAAATGTTCATAAAATACATCCATTGTTTGTTTTATACGCTTCTTGAAATCCTAAAAAACACATAGTTTTTCTAGAACAGATTACAAATCGCCTGAAAATGGTACAAACAAGTAGCAACATGTGTGACGAAGGTGTTGCGCTGGGCTATATCATGCAATCGAGAGTGAAACTTAAGCTTGCTCCATTGCGGAGATAGTCCCGCGGGGTCGCGGGCTGAAAAGTTTGGGAACCCCTGCTCTAAGACACCAAGCGATCATGTCTTTTTGCATCTGCACCTTTTCTTTTCTCTGTCTAGGTTTCATTTTGTGTCCAGACAACATGTCAGTACTTATGTAACCATTCTAATTTCTGATCCTGGCTGATGATTAGATCTTATTTGAAGTTATTTGAAATGTATTGTGTGAATACACAGATGAATATTTCAGAGCAGTAGGGAGAGAGAGTGAGGGAATGCCTAGTGGTGGTGTAGGGTCACTGTTCTCACATTCCCCCAGGATCTGGCATGCTGCCCAACACCACATATTAGTTTCCTCCCACAATCAGGCTAAGTTTCTAACGTTTATTTCCTCAGCCCTTTACTCTCTTAGATTAAGGCTGTTTGATCTTTTATTTGCTTTCTGTTTGTATATCAAAAGCCCCCCCTGTGATGTTGTGTGGTGACGAGCCTCTGTTGCTGCCCTTCAGTTTGCCCTGTATTTAGTGTAGCCATGTGCTGAGAGTCGCTTCCTCTGCTTTTCCTCTGCTCTTCCTCTGCTCTTCCTCTGCTCTTCCTCTGCTCTTCCTCTGCTCTTCCTCTGCTCTTCCTCTGCCCTTCCTCTGCTCTTCCTCTGTGCTTCCTCTGCTCTTCCTCTGCTCTTCCTCTGCCCTTCCTCTGCTCTTCCTCTGCTCTCCCTCTGCCCTTCCTCTGCTCTTCCTCTGCTCTTCTTCTGCCCTTCCTCTGTGTTTCCTCAGCTGCTCTTCCCCCGGTAGAATCCGTTCCCAAAGTTGCTCCTTGCTGCTCGCTCACTGCTCTACTTTCTGCCCTCATATCTTCTCCCATCTTCCTCCCTCTTCTTCCTCTGTGTTTTGCTGCCTGGCTGCTGTGGTTATGTGTCAGACTCCTTCTGTGGGCCAAGCCCTTACAACACCACTCCACTCTTCCAGTCTGAGCCCCCTGCTGTAGCTGGTCTCTTCAGAGGTACGTTTTCTCAGCTTCATTGAGCTGTTACAGGTCCCACTCAAAGATCCCTATTTATACACCTCACTGTTGATCTGTGTTGCACTTTTCTTAATCTCCTGGGCAATAACTTCAATGACATTAAAGCAGACATTTAGGCAAAGCTATAACTGAGTTTGATCAGAAACATCAGTGATCTGAAACATACATGGAACATGTCATGTTTTGGTGTGATTTAAAAAAAGGATTGGCCATCAAAAATATTTGAAAGCCGAAGGGAATGTCTTGTTCTGTCATTTAAAAAATCATAATAAAGATATCATAAATGTTTCTATCGTATGTATTAGTTATTCACTGAAAATAATATACAAGGCAGGTAGAGGGACATATATGGGGCATTCTACCAAATTAGTACAAAGATCGGTCCCACAACAAGAAACACTATTCAACAAAACAATGAAGTATTCAGACATAGATATTTACTAAGAATATGTTATGGTCTATTTAAACACAAGGCATTAAATTAGATAGTGATAAGCTTAATATATACAAAAACATCATTTATAGGGTACTTTCTATTGGGAAGTAGCTGTCCCCAACATCTACATTTCATGTTCTGTAAATAACACTTAAAACATTTTATTTAATTTTGTTCAATGATGTATTTAGAAGATCTTTATGATTACATTCAAACAGAAGTTGGAATATTTAGATTTATTGTGGGTATCATTTTTTAATAAAAAAACTATACTCAAAAAATCATGTCCCCAGTTTTCAGGTCACTACCGAAACACAAGGGGTTTTAGTCCAATGGCTGAGCCTGGTTTTTAGCCACACCCCTGCATTTTTGACAAGGCAGTGACACTGCATCCCTGTCCCTCATGGCTGAATGGCAAGTAGCTATATCCCATACTCAAAATCTGAAAATCAGCGTGTAACCTTAAGAATTGTCACTACCGAACACATATTATCTTCAATTAAGTAAACTTTTTCGGGGTTTAATGCAAAGTATTAGGTTTTTATGTGTGTAAACCTCTTCAAAAACGTGTATTCTAGCCATATACTTGCTAGCATTCTTTAGTTTTGCTCAATTGTAGCTAGAATCGTCACTACCGAAACATATGCTTAAAGGGGACCTATCATGCAAAATGCACTTTTGTACGTCTTTTATACATGAATATGTGTCCCCGGTGTTCCAGGGAACTCACCAAGTGTCAGAAAACACAACCCTCTCTATTTTCCTCCATACCCAAATCTCTAAAAAAAGGGGCTGCAACGGATCTGATAAAAACTGATCCAGATTTGAACACTGTCCTGACGTCAGGACAGTGGCGCTACGGCTATTGGGCCAACTCCACCAATCAGGAGGAGACAGCCACCGCCATTGCCGTTCAAAAGCGCTGGAGACGCTGTAGTACATATGCCAGGCCAGTAGATGGTGCTGTTCTCACAGAATCAGCCCTTGCAAAAACAGGGGTTTAAAAGTGCAAATTGAGCGAAATGAGGCATGGCTAAAATGCATGATCTGTTTGGTATTTTGAAAAAAAAAAAGTATAAATATGCCTTATATAGGTATGGTCCTACACTATATTATTATAATATAGCATGATAGGTCCACTTTAAGTTTCGGTAATTGACATGATCGTTTCGGTAGTGACAAAATGGAATGGTAAGCAGGTAAATCCCATAGTTTTGAAATAAATGTGTTTTTAAAGTCTGAAAATCAGTGTGTTACTTTAAAGGTCTCTTATTATACTATTTTTAGGCATATATTATAGGTCTCAGATATATAAAAAAACATGTCTATGAAGTGTTTTGCTCAAAATACCAAACAGATCATGCATTCTAGCCTCATTCCCCTCTATTTCAGCCTGTTACTAAAGTGCTGATTCTGGGTCAGTAGCTTCAAACATTCACACTTCAACATAAGGCATGTTATGAGTTAAGATTAAGCAATAAGGTTGAGGGAATATGATACAACCTTGAGAACAAAATACTGTGGTCACTACCGAAACAGTGGATGTTTTGTAAAAAATTAAGTATATTGAGTTATCAACTAAAATGATATGACACTGATTGTTGAAATTGAACATACATTAAACCAATCAACTCTGGAATCAATATGATCAGTATTATGCATTTTACAAAGAAAGTTTGCATTATGATTTTTATGAATTGTATAAATTGAACTTTGAAATTTGATTAAAAATTCACTTTTATTAATTTAATTGTGAAAACCCTCAAGAAATATTTGTTAAAATACTA
Source organism: Trematomus bernacchii (assembly GCF_902827165.1). Classification (NCBI taxonomy): domain Eukaryota; kingdom Metazoa; phylum Chordata; class Actinopteri; order Perciformes; family Nototheniidae; genus Trematomus; species Trematomus bernacchii. Next base: position 3,965,392 of record NW_022988007.1, on the reverse strand, counting down.
TTTAGAGAAGGGAAGGTAAAACAATCTTAACTGGTTAATATAATACTTTTTTACTACTGTGTACTATGTTTCGGTATTGACCATTTTTGGTAGAGGAAGAACATTCCAATACACTCTGAAAATATGATATAAAAATGTACGGTTCTTTTACTAGATATGTGTAATTTAGATATGGTACAAAATATATATGGACAAAGTTTTGGGAAAAAAACATACAGAATTTCAAAACATTTCCAACCTGACTTTGGTCCAATTTGGTAGAATGGCCCATATAGTACTTGAGTGATTTAAACATCATAAGTGCTGGTAAAATGCAAAACACAGTCCTGAACCTTTGTGTCGTCTGTCACCTATAAGAAGTAGTCGTGCAGCGATACCTAAGATATGCAGATCTTACCACTGACCTTGACCTGTGGTCTTTGTGAAATAGATTTTTGCATTATGGTAGCATTTTATATTTCATTTAATATTTCATCAACAGCAAGTGATGGTTTTATGAAAGCATGATGATGCCTTCAGGGCATCGGGACATTGATCAGTCATCAATGTCGGTGTATTCGTATGCTGAAGCATAACAACACAGACAAATTGTCAGAATGACATGACGTGTTTTCTTTCAAAAATGGCAATGTGAACCTATGAACCACCAAATAGTTGTTGTTTTTCTACTTGCTTTTGGTGGTGTTGGGAGGAACAGAGCTATTGTGTGTCCATATTTGGATAATGGCAGTTGCATGTATTTTTGCTTCTGCAGGGTTTACAGCCTCCCCAACAGCCCAGCAGCAACAGAACCCTCAGGGCCTTAGCGTGGACTTTGACTCCGTGTTTGGCAACAACACTATTGCTAACGACCTGGATTCTACAGGTAAGTGTTGTGCTCCTACATACTCTTATATTCTTGCAATGCCCTTTGTGTGCCACTAGACCTCATGTACTCTACTGCCCCCTGAAGGTTTGGGGACAAAATGGATCATGTTGAGACTATAAAATCAAAGTGCTGCACTTTTTTGTCACTTTGTATGGTGACAATGGATGTTCAGAGCATATTCCAAATGTTTCACTGATCAGGCCTTTTGACTAATTATAAACGTGGCTTGCCCAATTATTCTTAGTTAACGTGCTAAGAATTGCATGTGAACATGATATACTGTACAATTAACCCCGACTGATTAAGCAACAGCATTTTACACAAAGGTTAAATGAGAGCTTCCTAATGTCAGAAATACATTTTGTGAGCATAACATTGATTTTATGCTCTTGCAGAACATAACCATAATGACTGGACTGAAAGTGGCACACTTTGGAAATATCTTGCCATCACAGACAGCGTTTATTGAAATAAGTTGATAGTTGATTGATAGTATGCAGAGACCAAACTAAATGCATCGCTTTGGGGAGTGCCACCCGTTCCTGAGAGCGCTATTGTGCATGATTAGTAACAAAAACAGAACCAAAAATAGTCTTCTTTATCCGAACCCGTATCAGCCATTTTGGATTAAGATCTTAATTGGAACCACATTTTGGTTAGGGTTAGTACCTCCACTCTCCATACCTCCACTATCTTTACCTCCACTATCTTTACCTCCACTATCTTTACCTCCACTCTCCATACCTCCACTATCTTTACCTCCACTCTCCATACCTCCACTATCTTTACCTCCACTCTCCATACCTCCACTATCTTTACCTCCACTCTCCATACCTCCACTATCTTTACCTCCACTCTCCATACCTCCACTATCTTTACCTCCACTCTCCATACCTCCACTATCTTTACCTCCACTCTCCATACCTCCACTCTCCATACCTCCACTCTCCATACCTCCACTCTCCATACCTCCACTATCTTTATCTCCACTCTCCATACCTCCACTCTCTATACCTCCACTCTCCATACCTCCACTCTCCATACCTCCACTCTCCATACCTCCACTCTCCCATACCTCCACTCTCCATACCTCCACTCTCCATACCTCCACTCTCCATACCTCCACTCTCCATACCTCCACTCTCCATACCTCCACTCTCCATACCTCCACTCTCCATACCTCCACTCTCCATACCTCCCTCCATACCTCCACTCTCCATACCTCCACTCTCTATACTGTACCTCCAGTCTCTATACCTCCCTCTATACCTCCGCTCTCCATACCTCCGCTCTCCATACCTCCGCTCTCCATACCTCCGCTCTCCATACCTCCGCTCTCCATACCTCCGCTCTCCATACCTCCGCTCTCCATACCTCTGCTCTCTATACCTCCGCTCTCTATACCTCCACTCTCTATACCTCCGCTCTCTATACCTCCGCTCTCCATATCTCCGCTCTCCATACCTCCGCTCTCTATACTGTACCTCCGCTCTCTATACCTCCGCTCTCCATACCTCCGCTCTCCATACCTCCGCTCTCCATACCTCCGCTCTCTATACTGTACCTCCGCTCTCTATACCTCCGCTCTCTATACCTCCACTCTCTATACCTCATTTCGGTCCAGCAAGTTGTGCTATCTGGCAGTGATACATCTCAGGAACCTGTCAGAGGAGCGGTGACTGAAACCCTTACGTCAGGCCCGGTGTGGGATTATCAACAGAAGAGCCCGTACTGGGAACACTGGTAGCCTGTAGGCCTCCCTGCTGCATCTAAACCTATGTGCCACTGAGTCAGATTTTTTTAAAGAAATCACATTTGATAAATTCATTTTGATGAACATAATCCCTTGATTGTGATTGACATTTAACCCTTTCTTTGATAATTGTACAAACAAATACTCATCAATAATTTGACAGATAAATGCTACATGTTTGCACCTGGAAAGTCTTCACACCCATGGTTTGTACACTGACTGGGTTAGGCTGCTCACGGTCTCACATTATTGTTTTCTCTCCTCCCTTGTCCTGGGTCACACACTCTCTGGGCTCTTGGCTTTTTGCATGGCATATGCATGACTGGGTGAGTTGACTCAACACACACTCCCTACACAGTCTTGGCTTGATGACTTTTTTCTGTGAGCCCCTCTTCCTGCCTCCTCCAATGCTAAACATGTTGTGTGTGTGTGTGTGTGTGTGTGTGTGTGTGTGTGTGTGTGTGTGTGTGTGTGTGTGTGTGTGTGTGTGTGTGTGTGGTGTGTGTGTGTGTGTGTGTGTGTGTGTGTGTGTGGTGTGTGTGTGTGTGTGTGTGTGTGTGTGTGTGTGTGTGTGTGTGTGTGTGTGTGTGTGTGTGTGTGTGTGTGTGTGTGTGTGTGTGTGTGTGTGTGTGTGTGTGTGTGTGTGTGTGTGTGTGTGTGTGTGTGTGTTGTGTGTGTGTGTGTGTGTGTGTGTGTGTGTGTGTGTGTGTGTGTGTGTGTGTGTGTGGTGTGTGGTGTGTGTGTGTGTGTGTGGTGTGTGTGTGTGTGTGTGTGCTGTGTGTGTGTGTGTGTGTGTGTGTGTGTGTGTGTGTGTGTGTGTGTGTGTGTGTGTGTGTGTGTGTGTGTGTGTGTGTGTGTGTGTGTGTGTGTGTGTGTGTGTGTGCCAGCCAACCTCTCACCCTCCCCTCCCTTTCTTCCCCTTTGTCCTGCCCCCTTTTGATTAAGATGTTTTAGGTGACCTCCTCAAACCCACAGTGGCGTCCTCACCCAACCAGGGCCTGACCCTGAACGGCCACAAACTTGTTTCCAACGACCTGGACTCGTCACTTGCAAATCTGGTTGGCAGTAAGTTCCCAATTTTATGCGACCATTTAATAAATACAACCAATCATTATTATAATACTATGAGGTATTTGTAAAGGCCACTATTATAGTATTATGCTGTGTTCACATCGGACGCGATGCGATTTTAGGGGGCGGCGCGATTACATGTAAAGTCAATGCAAAGACGCAGACAGACGCGAATTCGCTCCGGCGGTGCGATTGACGCGAATGCCGCGGCGCGATTGAAGGGGGCCGCGACAACCGCTCGAGTTAAATGTTTTCAACTCGAGCATCAAATTTGCGTGACGCGTTCGCGCGGTAGCCAATCAGCGGAGAGGATGTCAGCCTGAAGTTGAATCAGAAAACCAAAACATCAGCCGTTAGCTGTTAGCACTTTCAAACGTGTATTACAATTAAATCACGGTCAAATATGTTCATTTTGTTGTAGTTGGTATCTACCACAGTATTTACATGGAGATAAGCCCCGCCCCCTGGCCAGCGCGTCTTGTTTGAATGACGCAAATAAAAACAGCTGACAGCCGCGGTGAAACTCGAGAGATTAGAGCAATGCGAATATTCGCATCATCCTGTGTGAACGCAGCATTAGATCTGAAATTATAGTTGTGTATAACATAATTACCAAATATGTAGAATTTGCATTAACTACACAGAGTAAAAGTAAAATTAGATCAGTGTTTCTACCTTTTTTATGCTGTTTAAATCGGGTGTTTAGTTTTCACACTGCATCCATTCCTCTGCATCTGTCCTCTCTAGATCTGGGAATTAGCAATGGCACAGCAAAGAAGTAAGTGTGTGATATTCGAACGTTATAGTTTTGATACTGCCTATTAAACAGGACTAACAATCCTACTCGCTCTGTAGTGATCTTCACTGGAGTCAGCCTGGTGAGAAGAAGCTGACTGGTGGAAACAACTGGCAACCCAAATCCGCTCCTTCTACCACCTGGAACCCTGCAGCCATGGTAGGCTTTCACCTATATGCCTCTACAGTGTGTGGTTCTACCCCTAACTAGAAAACACTTGAGGCACACCAGGGAATAAATGTGTTCTTTCATCAGCGTTTAACACCGGTGGCTCTATGCTGTAAGTCCTAACTATGGCATCTACAGTTTTCTCATCTGAACCCGGAGAATGTCTGCAGAACCAGGTCCGGACGTTGTCTCAGACACGACACAGACTGGGGCACTGGCAAGTTTCTCAATAGTGCAATTTACAAGACATAAAAAAGTAAATATAAAAAACAACAATACAAATAGTGCAAGCTCATGTGTTAAATAGTGTTATGGCCTGGATGAAACTGTCCCCCGCCGTTATCAGCACAATCTGTAGTCTTACGGTTGAGGGCGGGGCAACTACCATACCAGGCCGTGATGCAGGCGGTCAGGATCCTCTCTATGGTGCACCTGTAGAAGGTCAGGATCCTCTCTATGGTGCACCTGTAGAAGGTCAGGATCCTCTCTATGGTGCACCTGTAGAAGGTCAGGATCCTCTCTATGGTGCACCTGTAGAAGGTCAGGATGCTCTCTATGGTGCACCTGTAGAAGGTGAGGATCCTCTCTATGGTGCACCTGTAGAAGGTCAGGATCCTCTCTATGGTGCATCTGTAGAAGTTGCTTTCAAGTCGTTGAGGCTGGTGGTTTTAGTCTTTTTGGGGACAGGAACGATGGTGGAGTGTTTGAAGCATGTGGGGACTACAGACTGCAGCAGGGACCTGTTGAAGATGTCTGTGAACACCTCTGCCAGCTGAACTGCACACACCCTGAGAACACGGCCAGGGATGCCATTTAACCCTTTTAAAAGGGTTTGTCTAAAACAAAAGGGCAGGGCTCCTTGGCCAGGCTGGCTGCTCGCTAACTGTACATAAAAGGAGTTCAGCTCATCTAGGAGAGACGCACACACAGACACTCCCCCAACACCACCCGCTGCCCCTTTGTAGTCGGTCATTGTTCTTAGCCCGTCAGACTCCACTTTGTCTCTGTATTGGCTCTTTGCACTGCTGATAGCTCTCCGGAGTGCGTACCTTGACTTCCTGTACTCATCAAAATCTCCACCTTACGTTTTCTGCTTGGCACATACCTCGCCGTTTATCCAGGGCTTCTGATTCGGGAATGTTTATACAGTAATCTTCGGTATTGCGTCATTGATGCATTTGCCAATGTAGCAGATGACCGCATCCGTGTGTGTATTGATGTTGTCGTCCTCAAACACACACCACTCCGTAGATTCAAAGCAGTCCTGCAGAGCTGAGTCTCCTCACTCCAGCGCTGTATGGTCTGTGTCACCGGTCTGTCGTGTTTGAGTTTCTGCCTGTAAGCACACAGCAGCAGCAGTGAGATGTGGTCTGAAGAATAAACATGGTCCAGTGTATTTCCACTGCACATCCGGCAGCTGATGTGCTGGTAGTATTCCGGCAGGACTTTCTTCATATTGGCGGAGTTAAAGTCCGAAGAGGCCCGTTTTCACTTTTCCTCAGTCTCACTAGCACTGCGGCCTGGGATCCCCGCTTTGATGTGTAGAAGTTCCTCTCTATATTGTATGGTAGAGTTGGCGTGGTCGGCTCGCATGTTGACAGGGCAGATCAAACCTTTCTGGAGCAGGGAGAATCCTTGGGGACGGGTGGTCTCCTGCTTCAGCTCCCAGCAGCCCATACCTTCTATCACAATGTTGTCTGAAACACAGATATTGTATTACTCAGCTAAACAACCCTGCGTTATTAATTATTGGGGTTTCCATGTTGCAGACAAGCTAAAGTACCTGAAACTTGCATTTAGCATCACCTCCCGGGCAGTGCCAGGATTTAAACCAGTGGAGTTTACCCAAGCAGCCCAGTACCTTTACCTGGCTCTGCTTGATTAAGCGGGTCAAATATATCAGCACGGTTAAAAAAAATGAAGTGCTTTGAGCGGTTAGTCAAATCATTCATCACCTCCTCCCTCCCTGACTCTCTGGACCCCCTGCAGTTTGCCTACAGAGCAAACAGGTCCACAGACGACGCCATAGACCTCACCCTCCACACTGCCCTCTCACACCTGGACCAGAGGAACACATATGTGAGAATGCTGTTCATTGATTACAGTTCAGCTTTCAACACCATTGTGCTCTCCAAGCTGGCCATCAAGCTCAGAGACCTGGGGCTCAACAGCGCCCTCTGTGACTGTATCCTGAACTTCCTGACGGGCAGACCCCAGGCAGTGCGGGTGGGAAACATCACATCCTCCACCCTGATCCTCAACACCGGTGCCCCTCAAGGCTGCGTGCTCAGCCCTCTCCTCTACTCTCTGTTCACTCACGACTGCGTGGCCACACACAGCTCCAACACCATCGTGAAGTTTGCTGATGACACGACCGTCATCGGCCAGATCACAGACGATGACGAGACGGCGTACAGAGAGGAGGTCGAAAACCTGACATCTTGGTGCCAGGATAACAACCTCCATCTCAACATCAGCAAAACAAAGGAGCTGATTGTGGACTACAGGAAGCAGCAGGGAGAGGGACACGCCCCCATCGCCATCAATGGGACTACGGTGGAGAGAGTCAGCAGCTTCAGGTTCCTTGGGGTCCACATCACTGAGGACCTGACATGGACTCTTCACACCACCACCATCACCAAGAAAGCTCGACAGCGGCTCTTCTTCCTCTGCAGGCTGAGGAGGTTCAAAATGGATTCCAGGATACTCTGCAACTTCTACAGGTGCACCATAGAGAGTATCCTCACTGGCAGCATGACGGCCTGGTACGGCAGCTGCACCGACCTCGATCGTAAGGCTTTACAGAGGGTGGTGAAAACTGCACAGAACATCACCAGGACGGAGCTGCCATCCATGGAGGACCTTTACTCCCAGCGGCTCAGGAAGAAATCACTACGGATTATCAAAGACCCCCATCACCCCAGCCACAAACTGTTCTTTCTGTTGCCGTCTGGCAGACGTTACCGCAGCATCCTGGCAAAGACAAGAAGATTCGGAGACAGTTTCTTCCCGCGGGCAGTGAGACTGTTAAACAATTGAACTGTTGAAACAATTCCATAACATTCATCTGCTACTTGGTAATATATATATATCTACTATCTAATACAGTGGTTCCCAAACGGTGTGCCGCGGCACACTGGTGTGCCGTGAGGCAAGTCCGGGTGTGCCGTGGGATTTTGTGACAACCATACGTTATTATTGCAATATACAACTACACAAAAATTATTATTTTTTAATTTACTATATCAGTACTTTGTATGCACTCATTTCATAATACAGAGGCAAACTCTATACCTAAAAACAATTCTTTAAAAAAAAATCCTCACAGAACCCCATATTTCGCTGTTAACGCAGTTGCAGGTGGGAATTATAAGACCGTGACACATCGAAGGCTGAAGGACAACATTAAAACAGAGAAACACGCAAGAAGGAAAATGGAGCGCTTTCTTGTGCGGAGCAAACCACCAACCACCAGTGCAGACTGCCGACAACCCACCACCGAAAGAAAAGAGGAAAAAAACTGTCAGCAGACAGTATCATGAAAGTCACCTGTCTTATGGCACTGCAGGCGAGCGGCAGATTTTCCCTACAAATAGACGAATCTACTGACATAAGTGGGGCTGCTCAACTTCTGGCAAACGTCAGATATGTTGATGCTGACTCTATCAAAGAGACGTTTTTCTTTTGCAAAGAAATGGAAAGCCATACTACGGGAGAAGAAATATTCAGGGTAACTAATAACTATTTAAAAGAGAACAGTCTGACCTGGAATATGTGCGTCAGTCTTTGCACAGATGGTGCAGCAAGCATGACGGGGAGAGTGAAAGGATTTATTGCTAAGGTGAGAGCACAAAACCCACATATCGTGACAAACCACTGCATTTTGCATAGAGAGGCATTAGTTTCCAAAACCATGCCCCCGGAGTTGACTGAGGTGCTGAATCAGGCTATGCAGATGTGTTGCTGCTTTGATGAAGCCTAATTTGATAAAGTTTCAAATTAATTTCTGAAATATTTCGTTAATAAATATTTCATGAGTAATATAGTTGTCTTTGTCACATTTTATTTGGCATTAGTAAATAATTATGCACATTTACAGATATTTTACATGATATGTGTGATAACACGTGTTATAAGGGCTATTTTGCACAATAGGTGTGCCTTGAGATTTTGTACTTGTCCTTTGGCGTGCCTTGGGCACAAAAAGTTTGGGAACCACTGATCTAATATATATCATTCCAATAACTTGTATATAGGCTCGTACTGCACTATTCCACTTTTGTTTTTCTCTCTCACTTATTTTAGAACTATTTTTCTTTTTGTATTACTTTACTATCTGTATTATTATGTTGCATTGTTGGAGAAGCCTGTGACATAAGATTTTCAATGACATAATTACTCTGTAGCTATGTTAGTTTGACAATAAAGAACCTTGAACCTGGGAACAGAAATACAGCACTCATGTTTTAGATGGTTACTATTGTTTTGATAGATTCCTGGTTATATCCTCCAGCCTTAACACCTGTCCAAACTGTAGCAATAAGTTCAGGTGAATTACCTTAGCAAAAGACAATAGTCAGTAAAAATCATTCATCCTCATTACCTAAATGGAACATTTACCAGCACAGCAAACTTCATCTTATGGGTTTAAGGGTTCATTTGATTATTTATTTCTACCTCAGCATTCTCTTAGAATTCCAGCAGGCTTTTGTCCTGAAGCTGCTGTGTTGTGCAGGTTGTACTCTGGCTCAGTCCTTCATGCTGGACTTTCTCATTCTGTAATGTTGGACAGATTTCTCCCATCCAGGTGGTAGCTGTAAAGTGTGAATGCAAAAAACTGACAAGGACCAACTGGCTGCCTTATACAACCAACTTGTCATCGTTTTGCCAAAAACCTGACAGATTCTGTTGACCAATGTAGACAAAATACGCTGTTGCATGTGTGAGGACTGTGACCACTAACATTCAGCATCCCCCCCTTCCCGCGTCCATTCGCGATGTCTCGCTGTCTCGCAGACCCCACGCAGCAAGCAGGAAGTGAACCCAGCTCACACTGTCCGCTCCTCGCAGCAGCGAGCCCCGCAACGTCCCCCCAACACGGCACCCAGACCCCACGCAGCATTCTCATCTGTTTGTCATTACTGGTGTCATTTTCTGGTTGCTAACAAACGCCATTGTAACACATAATCACTGATGTTCCGCTGTAACGGTGGTTGACCATAGTGGTAGACTCATCAGAGCATAGTGGGCTCACAGGGAGGGGGGGGGGGGCAGGAGCTCCAACAAGCCGTGTAGGACAGAGAGTGAATACACATACTATACAGAGATGCTGTATGAGAAACCAATGTGAGTTTGGAATATTGAACAATGTAAATCTATTCTAGTATACCTCAACAATGGAATTATGATCAGTAGAAATGGCCATGACATGGGACCTTTAAAGTGAGAATGTGAATACTTTGAAATTATACTTTAGTTATACTGCAGCCTCAATCCTAGTGATCATTGTAATGCAAACTTCCTGAGCATGAAGTGGAAACAGAATGAGAACACAGGAGAGCTGGAGCGTGATGGTAAACACTGAACATTTATTTTTAATGACGGCCGGAGGATTGACAAAGACGTGCTGCAGCCATGAGTTGACACAACGCTTGCCTAGCCGATTCTGAAGATCTCTCACCCAGTCCCTTGTATTTAGCTCTGAGAGAATAATCAACATTGTGCATAACAAGATAAAACAGGCAAAGCACTATAACTCCTCTAGGCAGGAATAGGGAGACAAAACAAAGGGGGCACAGCAGCCCAAGGTTGCAGGCCTGTGCTCAGTGAGGGCAGTACAGACTGATAAACTGGGTCAAAGTTATGGGGAAGATATTTCCCCAACAATCATAATGGACTCACACAGGGGGTATTGATGATGAAGATCAAAAAGTGTTCTCAGAAGCCAGAAAGAAAGAGTTTGTGACTTGATGGAAGCAGACACACAACTTCCATCAGCCATTAAAGGATAACCTGTTTGTGTGACTGAAATAAAACAAGCCTCATCACATGCTTATTGGCTGTGTGAGCGACGCCGAGTGAGATGCACCTGAACAGACCAAACATTGTGAGTGAGGAGAAGCTCTGAGGAAAGCTTGGTGCAATGAAGGAGCACTGTGATCTCTGTGATGGAAGCACCAGTTTTGGCAGCAGCGTCACGTCTGACTCACTTTTGCCTCCTGGCCAATGAATGAATAGTTAATGGAATGGATCCTCCCCGAGAGGCATCAGACAAATCTGGGTTTGTTATCACTGCAGGGGCTGTTGGCGAGGCACAGAAAACAGGGGGGGGTCTGTACTTTTCTCTCAAATCTCTTTCCACAAGGAGCACCTGCCAGTTACCGAATTCTCCCCCCAGGACTCAAACACTCTCCTGTCTGCTTTCCGTTCCCCCTCTGTCATTCTCTGGTCAAAATACTTCATGTGTTTGGGTCAAAGCTGAACACAAAATGTTTCTGGATATAAAATGATAACTTTGGTTAACATTTGGCATTATGTCATCAAACTACACAAATGTCTGTCAGGGTACGGCCGTACTACAGGGTTTCTGCAAAATCTTTGAGGTTTTTTGTGATGAACGTGTTGCCCTCTGTCTCTAAAACCATGTTGGTTTTAGGGTTTCTGTTGGATTCTGCGTCTCAACGCTGACTAAATGTCTTCTTTCCTGATCATCTAGTTTAGACGGACAGTGGTTTTGGTAGACTTGGAAGTGCCATAAACGTTCCACTTAGTGCTCTGAGCGTCTGTCGAGATTTTTTAATATTCTTTCCTGTTCCCACCTGATGTGCACCTTTTTTCTACTTGTCACAATCTTTTTGGAGCTCTTTTATGCCAATGCAGCTGTCTCTGTGTGAGACCTAACTGTAGGATATTAACTTATGGTTTGTAATCTTCTATTATTCCTGAAGTTGAAGTTGTGCTATAGTTAAGTATGTAGTTATAAAACAATTAGTTAAATAGGGTTAGATTATTAGATTAGTTGGACAAATACATAGATTCATTGCCTTTAATTCCTGTCTGGGGTTCAACATAATTCATAAAATGTTCAAAGGGGTGTATTAGTTTTCTATCCAGTGTAAATCCTCATATTGGCAATGGTATACTGCAATTGCCTTCCTTGAAGCTATTGAATGTTTTAAATGAAGCAGTGAAAAGCAGCTTGTGATTTGCTAAAAGGTCAGTCATGTGACTGCTCCAGTGAAAACATCCTCTGACTAATCAGAGCTGAAGTGGATGTTGAATATAAAATTATTAATATTGATGTTGCTGATGTATATATTTCCCCCAAAGTCTTCATCAGGACATATTCCTGAATAGATCACTTCTGGTTACTTTAACTAAATGTACATATACTAAAGTCTAAATGTGATAATTAATAATAATCTGAATATGAGCCGGGTATGACTGCCCTGATTCCTGTTCTGTGTGTCACCTCAGGCACCATCTGTCATGGCATTCCCTCCTACCACAACCACAGGCATGATGGCATATGGAATGGTAAGTCTGCTCTGGGACACACACGCACGCACGCACACACACACACACATACACACACGCACACCGCTCTGTAGCATAATTAACGTAAGCTTCAGTATTTTGGTGTTATTGTGAGGGAATAAGTGGGTATAAGCAGGAGTATTGAGACGGTAATGTGTTCACTGAATGACAGTGCGTCTCCTCCTGCACTCCAGCTGAACTGAAAGCCCTTTACACACGCTGTGATGTCATCACTGAACGCTTTGGTTTCCTTCACAGGCACAGCGTTAGAACCTTATTTTAGGAGGTGTTTGTTATTTTTGTGTCCAAGCTTTTTTCTTTTGTAATCCATCGGTGTGATATTATATTTTCTTCGTAAGCCTCCCCAAGTGAGCTCCATGATGATGACCCAGCCCACCATGATGTACTCCCAGCCTGGGATAAGGCCAGCCAACCCTTTTGGCCCCAACCCAGGTGCACAGGTAATGGATGTCCACACCTCCACTGCCCCCCCTTCCTCACATGAGCCACCCTGAACCACGTTAACCTTTGTAATACACCAACCTGTGTGGTTGTTCATTGTAAACTGAATGCAACAACGTGCATGCATGACATACACACACACACACAGTTTGATATTCTTATTATTGCTGTACACAGCGTCTGGAGCTCTTATGTTCTCTACACATTGCTTGTCTGGGTACTGGTTATGCATTTCTGGGTATAACAGTTTTTCTGTGATCCACACTTTTTTTTTTGTTCTTTCTTACTAGATGCAGTTTATGTAACCTGAAGGAGGAGGGGTTTTACCCCAAACCCATCTGAAGATGATTTAAAACAATGTCAACTATCCAAGCAAATGTGCAGTTTGCTTCTAAGGAATGTCTCTCTGAGAATAAAAAGCCCAACCAGACTTGATCAACTCACGGTGACTGGGAGCGGCGTCACAGTGGACATTGGCCCCGCCTAGTCCTGTGGAAGTCCTAGAAGAGAAGGAGCGTGCTGCCATTCAACACCATGTGGACAGCTTTCAGCCCTACTCTATCCTGGACTAAGAGAAACACAACAGCTTTCTGACACTGCTGTATGTACCTGGGGAAAACACTGAAGGTGGTTGTCACGGTAACACTGGGAGTTGTCTTTTTTTGTTCCTCTTTCTCCAGGTGAGCGAGGGAGAGTCACTTATTTTGATAATCAATCATGATTACCTACATAAAGCATCCCCACTTTAGGAAAACAAACTCCTTCAAGACATGTTCATGTATTGTTTGCAGTAGACATTCCGTATGTATTGTTTGTATTTATTTATGATTACCTACAGAGAAAATGACAAAAAAAGTAAGTGTAACTTGTCGCTGACCTCCAGGTGGAAGGCCTTCAGATTTATTCACAGGAATGATTGGATGTAGAATTGGATTTTGAGTGATTGAGATGATTTTTTGAAAAATAAGTTAATATAAAGTTTAAAGAGGCATTTTGCTGTTGGGTCACTAAATATTCTCTTCACCTGCCTTTTACAGTTATCTGTGGCTATGGGGGTCACACTGAGGATATGTATACCATTTTTTTTTTTTTGTATTCAATAAAACCATCATAACAATGGGGAAGATTTCTACAAAATTGTCGAGGGAACATATTTCCCACATCAGCAGCACTCGATTTTATGATTGAGGCAACATTGCATTGGAAAGGAATCTGCATTTATGCTTTTGACGCTTTTGGCATGCCATTTATTCTCACATTTAACAAGCTCCTGGCTGCCCTTTTCCAACATGAATGTGCAGGGTCCCTCTCATGCTCAGATCATGTTTCAATAGCAAGCACTGGGGCATTAAGACAATGTGGCGGCACCGGGAGGCTCAGGTCACACTGCTGACAGGGGGCAGAGAGGTTTAATGTTCAGCAGAATAGAGCACTGTTGATCGGTGCTTTGTGTAAATAAAACCTTTTCCTGCCAATCACATGACGGGCGAGTGCAGGTAACAAAGATGATCTGAACATAAAAGTGGTCCTTTATCCATAACTGAGCCTATTTGCTGCGTTGACCCTGCAGATTCTATTTTTGTTTGTTTGATTTTTTCCAATAAAGTGCAAGCGTCAACACTTCTTGACTGTTTTGTATATATTGAAAAAAAGGTATTGGGCACTTCACTCATTAGAAGTTAATTACAGTTGTTTCCTTGTCCGATGTCAGGGTCTAAGGACAGAGGGTGTCATATTCATATTCTGTGTAAATTCCCCTGGGACAAATGTAAAATGTGTCGTTGACTTTGTCATTTCCAATGGAAGGACTCACAAGCTGCTCTGTGAGGCCTGCCTTTTCCTCGTCCTGCGTTACCTGAACACATTTTTTTTTTATTGCCCTGTGCAAGGGTGTGCTGGGAAAATGTCATGACCTACACGTGCACAGTCCAAGCGCAACTGCCATCGAACATTGAGACGGGTATCTTGAAATATCCAGTAAATGTAGGGATTTTCTTTAGATCTGATTAAAGATTAAAATAATTGTGCTCTTTCAGCCTTTAGCTTAGTAAACACTTTTTCTTTGTGACAATTTGCTGCAAGTTGTTCAGGCAGGGGCTATTATTATGCTGATTGTGATGGGCCATGTCAGCTGATACATTTGTATTTGTGTTTACCATGGCCTGATACATGGATGGTAAATAGAATGCCTTTAAATAGTGCATCCCAAGTCACCATCCACACACTGGTGGCATCACTGTGATGATGAGCCATGAGCCGTGGATTCAGTGGGGCGAGTTCTTTTTGTTTCTGAAGTAAATGTAATCAATTACACATATTGACAATTCCGTGCCCTTGCACACCAGTTTGCAGTTTCAGTGTGTGTTTTTCACTTTGGTTCAGTTGACAAGATATTGAAAGATTATAACTTGTCAGCTCATAAGTGGAACGTTGTTTAAACAGGAATATTGCTGTTGTTCCCAACAAGGTAGACCACAAGCTAAAACAAATGTTTCTGAAGGTTTCAAAAACTAGGACAAATCACATTGGTCTCTGTGCGTTGCTGGCTCTCTGACAAGGTTAAGGCTCAGATACCCCAAATATGTTCTTTTCTCTGGGTACAAAGAAATGAACAGTCTATCATTTTAATGGTAGGTTTATTTTAACAGAGTAATATGAAAAAGAATATCCAGAAATGTACATAATATAAGAGATATACATTTATTTGCATTTAACTGTGGGAAATAAGTATTTCATCCCCTTGCAACCAACAAGAATTCTGGCTCCCACAGACCGGTCACGTAAGTCCCATCCCAAACAGTCCGCAGTTTGATGGAAATGTTGTCGTCAGGTATGTCCTGGTGGAGTTATGTTTCCGTAGAGCACGTTAAACTTCCCTCCAGATTTTCCTGCTGATTCTTTGCTAACACCGTTAGCTCGTTCCTTTTATTAGCCAGTGATCTTATGTTGCAGAAGATGAGACACAGCTTATATCTCCTTTTCTCCATTATCTCCCCCTTCTTACTCTCTCTGGTTCACCCAGTATCTTCTATGTTCTTCTCCAGATTTCCGTGGGGATAGCTGTTGTTCCGCTCATCATATCAGCCAGCTGTTCCCTGGTGTAAACAAGGCAGCTACTGTATATGCAAATCAGCATAAATTCAACAGGAAAAAGTTAACAAGAATCTCTCTCTATAATCATGTTCAGAGAGGGTGCAGCTTAAGAATTACTAAAATAAGTTACTAATAGAAAAAAAGGTAAGTAAGCTAAAAGTTGAAAATAGTACAAATCTGTCAGGAGCAACTGCAACAGGCTGCACTCCAATTGGTGCATGCATTCTATTATTGCAAAGATTAAGTATTACATTTACACAAAGTTGACGAACTTGGCAAAGATATCTTTAAAACAGCAGATTTCACTTGACTTTCAGCTCCATGGCGGTCCTACGTTCAGCGTAATCATGAAACATCTTTTGTTAAAATATCCTATCTTTCAAGATTTTCTTACAAAATTCCTTCAGAGACTAACACTATATTCAACTGATCATAGTTATTGAATTAGAAGGGTAGCATTACATGTGACTACTAAACTGACATGTTTTAAGTCAAGTTTGTAGAGTTTACCTTTAATGGCAACATTCAGTACTCCAGAGAAGGTGTGTTAACTCAGTGGTCAGGTGATATATGTGCTGCTCGACCCTGATGAGATTCATTCTGCTGCTAAACCCACAGGTGCATCTATAAACACACACACACACACACACACACACAGAGAAGGACCTTCATATAAAGCCACATCCTGCTTGGCAGAGCCTGGACAGCAGCATCAGAAGAGTCCTTGTGCTGCACTTCCCCTCAGTCTGGATGCAGCGGTAGAAAGATGCACTGTGTGTGTTTGTGTGGGACTCATGATAGAAGTAATTGGCAACTAAGTAAAAGCCTTACTGTTTAAGTGAGGCCTTGCAATCCACAGCCATCTTCAGGCTGTTGCACTTATCCTACCAATTCCTGATTTATAATGGCAAAATCATGTATTTATGTATCATTCTCAAAAGACCTGGACTCACACCCGACATCATGTCTAACTTCCGGACCATCTCAAATCTCCCCTTTCTGTCAAAAATACTTGAACGTGTCATTGCCTCACAACTTAAATCCCACTTCAGCTCCAATGACCTCTTTGAGACATTTCAATCCGGTTTCCGATCAAAACACAGCACCGACACAGCTCTTCTCAAAATCACAAACGACCTCCTCCTCTCCTCTGACTCCGGCAACCTGAACATCCTCATCCTCCTCGACCTCACCGCAGCATTCGACACCATCAACCACACCATCCTGCTGTCCCTCCTCGAATCATCACTCAACATCACCGACACTGCACTCTCCTGGCTGAAATCCTACCTCACCGACAGACATCAGTTTATCAACATCAACAACTGCACCTCCTCCACTGCTCCTCTGTCCCAAGGCGTCCCCCAGGGTTCGGTGCTTGGCCCCCTCCTCTTCATCCTCTACATGCTCCCCCTTGGCAAAATCATTTGTCGCCACAACCTTCAATTTCACTGCTATGCCGATGACATCCAACTTTATATCTCAACAAAAACCATCACCCCCACAACACACTCCACTCTCACCTCTCAGAAATAAAAGCATGGATGCAAACAAACTATCTCCAACTGAACAGTGCCAAATCAGACATCATCATCATCGGCCCCCCATCCCGTAAACCATCCACAGGGTTCTTACACCTTTTCCAAAGTCAAATTCAAGCACTTTTCAAGCATTTTCAAGGTGCATTTTCAAGCTTTTCAAGCATCTTACAGCTGTTGTAAATTACATATTTATATACACATACTTATACTCAAATGATTATTTCCCTACCTCACATTAAATCAGATGTTCTTTATGCTATAAACAACCAAATGTGTGTTTCATAATAGCATTCTAGATGAGGATGAAAAATGTATATCTTTAGAAAAGAAAACTAAGTTTAATATTTCAAAATGAGTGACCTATCTGTACGTAGACTGGGCATCCCATATAACCTGGCTGAGCCAATATAAAACAATCAGCCAAATAACTTTTCAATACATTATTGAGTACTATTTTTGAGGTACTTTTAGGTTGGCAGTAAACACAAGTCAGAGGTAAATGGTGTACTTTGACTCCACTACATGTATTTAATACCTTTAGTTACTTTACAGATGTGGATGAATGATGTGAAATATAATCAAGTGTTAAATCAGACTTTAGTTCCACCTGGAGTAAATTCACAAGCTACCCTGCAGTATACAAAGTCATTCAAACTAGCTGCACCTTTACCAGCTTTGAGAACACTTTCATGATCAATCATTATAAAACATATCAGATACAATTATTAGGGATGCTCCGATCGCCAATTTTGGAGCCGATCGCCGGAATCAGTATCGGCCGATGCCGATCCGATCGAGTGAGCTATGGGGATCTTCCATTTAAAGTGATGTTTAAAACTCAGTTAATGGGGCTCATTCACTGGCGCTTCCACAAACCAACCAACTTAATTATTACATTCAAATGAAGTACATTATTCAAGTTTACATTAACTTTGGATAATAACACGGGAGAAATGAGCGGAAGCGCTCTCTTTTCCTCTCTCCCCCTCTCTCTCTCTCCTGACAGCCCGTCAGTATCTCCTGCAGCTCACTGATCCAGTAATGAGCGACCCGACAGTGAAGAATAAATATATTTATAACTAGTTTAGCTTGTTCCAGAGGTAGATAAAATAGCTAAGTGTGTTAGGTCTAACTCTTAATGTGTGTTCTGCTCCGCTCACCGGTCCGTCACAGCGGGTGGAGCTGCAGGATTTCTGCTTCACACACACGTTGCATACCGCTATTTTATTGTCATTTTCGGACACTTAAAATACTGCCAGACTAGTGAAGCCATTTTGGCGAGCTTGTTTTGCCGCGCACAGAGAAAAGTGTCATGTATTTTACATGCAACGATAGCCTAATCTAAAATGCTCTGCGGCGTACCTTTCGTGTGGTGTGTCGCTCGTCAGCGCAGACTCTCGCATCGTTATTGTTGCACACTTTGCAGGAGGCTACTCTTGGGCTTCGCTTGACCCTCGTCTTAGCCATGGTTGTATTTGTCTTCTGCTAGCCAACGCTCGTTGAAACGGCAACCTCCTGGCATACTGTCATCTATCACTCTCATCAGAATGCCCAGGTCACACACGTAACAAAAACACTTGCCGGTCACGCGCATTGCGCGGGAAGGCCGGAGCGGAGCTGTTTTATGTAAAAGCGAAGCAATTAAGCGCGCTCCGACTTCTTTATTTTCTTTTAATCTAAAAAGCGAAGTAAAGCATTTACAATTTCAAGCACTTTATCCCAAATTCAAGCACCATTCCCAAAATTCAAGCACTTTTCAAACCTTGAAAACACCTCGTACAATTTCAAGCATTTTCAAGGATTTCCAGCACCCTGGGATCATCCAGAATGTCAACTTCACCATTGACAGCCACACTCTATCGCCCCACTCACATCCGCAACCTCGGAGTCATCTTCGACAGTCAGCTCAAATTCAATCCCCACATCAATCACATCACCAGGACTGCCTTTTTCCACCTCCAAAACATTGCCCGTCTCCGCCCATCACTCTCCTCCTCTGCTGCTGAAACCCTGATTCATGCATTCATCACATCACGACTCCACTACTGCAATAGCATCCTCTACGCCTACGGCATACCATCCACCCTCCTCAATAAACTCCAACATATCCAGAACTCTGCTGCCCGCCTCCTCACCCACACCCGCCCCCGAGACCACATCACTCCCGTCCTCCAGAACCTCCACTGGCTCCCCGTCCGTCAAAGACTTCAAAGTCCTCCTCATAACGCTCAAAGCCTTCAACAATCAGGCCCCCCCCCTACCTCACAGACCTGCTGCACCACCACACCCCTTCCCGCTGCCTCCGCTCATCAGAAGCCAACCTCCTATCCATCCCCACCCGCATCAATCACCGGACCTGGGGGGACAGAGCCTTCTCCGTTGCTGCCCCCTCCCTCTGGAACTCACTCCCACAACCCATCAGAGACTGCACTGACCTCACCACCTTCAAAAAAC
Organism: Trematomus bernacchii; assembly: GCF_902827165.1. Lineage (NCBI taxonomy): Eukaryota > Metazoa > Chordata > Actinopteri > Perciformes > Nototheniidae > Trematomus > Trematomus bernacchii. The sequence goes on along the minus strand of NW_022988007.1, from coordinate 3,945,650 downwards.
TCACAAAAACTCACCTCTTCAATCTGGCTTTGAATGTGTGATTGTTTTTGTATTGCTTGATTTGAATTTGACTTTAACTATATATATTTATTTGTTGTTCTTTTCTTTTCACTATATCTGTAAAGCGACTTTGAGCACCTGTAAAAGCACTAACAAAATAAATCTATTATTATTATTATTATTATTATTATTTAAAAGAGCTATGATTTTGTGTATGCAGGTTATTGCAACACAGTCTCACTCCCTGATAGTCCAATAGCGACGCTTGGTCAGGGTCCTCTGGCGTGCAGTTGTGACGCGCCGAGGCTCCTTCAGCTTCATAAACGGACGCAAATAGCTTTCAACTGATTGCAATGTATTTCCATCGGCGGCGGTATTTGACGCTTAGGGAAGCACGGCATTCGTTTGTGTCGGAGGCTGTTAAAGGCAATGTGAGCGTCCATTCCCATTGGATAACGGAGAATTGTACACCCGGAAGTAAGTATTCCCCTTACTGTATTGATTTGACAGTGATATCTCCACTACTCATCAACTCAAAAACACCAGATTATCCTTGTTAATTAAACGACATTGATAGGTTTTAGTGTGTGTACAATGCTTTTGTCACGTTTTCCCCTTCAATTCTGAGAAACAAGTCGTTTTCTATGAGTTTTGGAAGGCCGAAGACATTACATTACCCACAATCCTCTGTAGCAACCATAGACTGTATACAAAAATTAAATAATACATTATTCCGATTGTGCTTGCTTTTCTCTTTGAAAGTCATCACATAACGGCATTGTAATACACGTTTCGGCTGCATTAAATATGACATATCTGCCGTAGTTAACTCTATTTATAGAGCCCTGATGAGAACACTTCTAGACAAACAGGAACTACCGCCAAAACTGAAAACTTGACGTGGATCTTAAATATATAAGCAATTAAACAACATCTTATATTTATTTTCACACAATACGTCTCCTTGCAGTATCAACACTAATTCGGCTGACTTTTATATTTGATCCAATTGGTAGATAGGCTGTATTTACGCCATAACGGTGCACAGCTGATAGAAAGGGACACCTACTGGTTAAAGCACGTTATTGCATTTTATAATTGTATTATTAGATATTAATAGGATCCCTATAAAGTATATTCTTTACTCGTCGTTATTCTCTACTAATAGTTAATTAAAGACTGTATATAATGACTATTTTGCACATCCCATTCAAGATTTCAAGATTTTCTAAGGTTTATTGACATATCATATTATACACAACTACGGTGTAGTTATACACAACTACGGTGTAGTTATGCAATGAATGAAAAACTTGGGTCACAGGTTCCTCAACAGTGCATTACAAGACATCTATCAATATGTGTATACCTCCACCATTACATTGTCATATTCTGCACATTTCTTATACTATCTACATACATCTTATAAGAGTATAATACATATGTATAATATCAGTTAAAATAAGTGCTTAAACATAGTTAACATTGCAGGAAAGCAATATATTAGACGTTAAGTACTTTGTCAGGCTTAATATTTATCTGTAGATACAAATGTCACTGTGTGTGCTCTGCATGTGTGACCATCAAAGAGGGTTTCATCCCTCCATATTCATCTTCTATACCCCCAAAGCTTTTTTCTTATTCAAAAGAAGACCTTAACCTAAGGTATTCTTTAATGTTTAAATAAAGCCTTATTAGTTTGTCTGTTTTGCACATCCTCCTAATAATATCTAATAATACAATTATAAAATGCAATAACGTGCTTTAACCAGTAGGTGTCCCTTTCTATCAGCTGTGCACCGTTATGGTGTAAATACAGCCTATCTACCAATTGGATCAAATATAAAAGTCAGCCGAATTAGTGTTGATACTGCAAGGAGACGTATTGTGTGAAAAGAAATATAAGATGTTGTTTAATTGCTTATATATTTAAGATCCACGTCAAGTTTTCAGTTTTGCCGGCAGTTCCTGTTTGTCTAGAAGTGTTCTCATCAGGGCTCTATAAATAGAGTTAACTACGGCAGATATGTCATATTTAATGCAGCCGAAACGTGTATTACAATGCCGTTATGTGATGACTTTCAAAGAGAAAAGCAAGCACACTCGGAATAATGTATTATTTAATTGTTGTATACAGTCTATGGTTGCTACAGAGGATTGTGGGTAATGTCATGTCTTCGGCCATCCAAAACTCATAGAAAACGACTTGTTTCTCAGAATTGAAGGGGAAAACGTGACAAAAGCATTGTACACACACTAAAACCTATCAATGTCGTTTAATTAACAAGGATAATCTGGTGTTTTTGAAGAGAAAAGCAAGCACACTCGGAATAATGTATTATTTAATTTTTTTATACAGTCTATGGTTGCTACAGAGGATTGTGGGTAATGTCATGTCTTCGGCCATCGCACAAGAGGCTGAGCCGCCGAATCCCTCGGAACATCATAAAAGCCATTTTCAACGGTTTTCTGGTGAAAGATTAACTAGCTACTGGATGAAATAATATGACTGGTGGCATAGGTGCGAAAATTAAACACTTTTTGAAAAAAAATATTATGATAAAATATTTTTATATATTTATAATTCTGCAAATATTACGATAAACTCACAGCTATTTCGCGGCCCGGCAGTAACACCTCCGCGGCCCGGTACCGGTCCGCGGACCGGGGGTTGGGAACCCCTGGTCTAGAGGGTGTCATGTGTTATTGCTAGGCGCCGGGTAATGCTCTGATTCTCTTATCCTTTCAGTAGGAAGCTTATATTGCTGATTCCATACACTTTGTTTGTGTATTTCATGGCCGATGTGTTGTATGTGTGGATTGTTTTGGTGCTCAGAATTTTGTGTAATTCTAGGGCGGAGAGTCTAACAGAGTTTATTTAATTTAATTTTGTATAATCACACAAATTCTGTGTTTTATATTGTTTTATTCTGTGTTCTTCATTTTATTGAATGTTAAACACCTGGCAAGGTCGGAGATCAGTGGGCGGAACCTCTGAAGTGTGGTCGCTGTGCTCAGGAGTTTATTGTTGTGAGGACTTTCCCCCCTATATATTGTGTCCCTCACGTTTCCTCTTCCCTTTTCGTAAAATGTTCCACGTGAGAGGAGTCACTGTGAGGGAAATTGATGTAAAACTGATCGTTTTATCTGTTATCAGTCATTAAACAGAGATCGTCTCAACTTTACGCTCGCTCGGGTCTCGTCCATTATCCTGTTAAGCACCTTCCCCCCGATACCGGGGGAAAAACGCGTCATCTGAGGAAACAGTGTCTGAGGGCATCTTAATATTTAATAAACTATCAATGTTTTATATCCATGTAACGGGAAGAAACTCATCTAACTGATCATTTATTTATTTTTTAAAAAGAAAACCCACAATGCTAACACTGAGCCTCTGAATTAGCAACGAGCGAAAAATGCTAACACCTTACTGCACTGAAAATCACTCACAAAACCTTATTATTTATATTTTCTCCACATCCATGACATCGTTTCACATCGTGAGGTGACACAGAATCGATGGGTACCCTCATTATCACTGAATTATACGAAATGGCGACGTTATAAGCAAAAACAGACATCAAAACAGGTGACGCTAGGTAGCTAAAAATGCTAACATTTTTACCTTGGCTCTGTAGTCTCTCCAAAGTGGTCTTTAATGGCATCAAAACGATAAAAACGCTGCTGAAGTTAATCCATAGGTTAATCCAATGTGTCTGTGTCCCTTTGAAATGATTTCTGATAATCCATGAGTAAACAGACGGATAATCCATGCTTTTCCGTTTCTAGATGTCAGAGCTAGAGTGTAGCTTCACTCTAATGCAACATTACATGCGCAAAGCCCACACCTTTTTGTTTCACAATGAGTGTGTGTGGGGGACTCCCCCTTCGATTCTATTGGCTCTAACGGTCAGAAAGAGGTGTCAACCATCAAAATCGACTAATGGATTCCAGAGATATGAAAAAAAAACAATTTCCACCCAAATCACCTCAGAGGTGGAGTGTTTTTGGCTAAACCTCTCTAAAAAGGTCAAATGTCACTTGTTTTGCCTCAATCTTGATACAGGGTACTTATATGTTGTACTTTGGATTCCTAAAGCTTTTAGTCTACCATCCCATCATTCAAGGGTAGTTTTCACTATAAGTAATGTTTTTTTTTAGGCGGTGGTAAGAATTGACCTTTTTTTACCATGTTCCATCTGAATTTATTCTGACTGAGAAAAATCTATATTGATTCTGACACTTCTACATCCAACTCACAGATGTAACCTTGCTAACTTTGATAAAAGAAATTATTCATATAACCCTTTTAGAATTAAGTTGTAGTCATTTGTTTTGGGCATGTCATTTTCGAGCCTGAAACATGAAAAACAGGCTTGGTGCTTAACAGGTTATCAACACAACGCAGAGACCGCTTAACCACACCGGTTACACTTCCTTCAGATAATGTGTCTCCTGTCACTCAAATACTTTGGCAGGTCTTTGTCTGAGATATGCCTGTTTTATTCATCATTATTGTAAGTACTAGATGGTTTGGTTGGTTATGGTAAATTCTTGAAATTGTTGTGTAATATGTATAACTGTCAATCAATCAGGCGTGTAGAAGAGCAGTGGACCTGTGAGGATGGAGCTCTCCTGCCCTCCTCTGGTGGAAAGGTGTAGCACATGACTTGGGCAGCAGGTTTTTTGCTGGTGTGTTCTTATTGCTCTTTGCTGTTTATGTCTTGTGTTCCTTTATGTGTTAATAATTGAGTTCCTAGACTGTTAACCACCATGGGGCAGGGAAACATTGGCATATATTTTATTTCACCAATATATATTAAAATTACAATACACGCCATTCCAGCAGACAGAAAATAACTACTATAAGATTAAAAAGTCCAAGTGGAGGAAAAGGGTTGACGATTAGAGAAGAGAACAGACTTTTTGAAGGCGGAGAGAGTGTTGGCCCTCCGGGTGTGACATACGAACAGAAATGAACAAAAAATCTTACATGTGCAAATACAGTAAAGAGAGTATTTTTTTATTCAGTGAATAATTTATTCATTTATAAACTCTACTTTTAATGTAGAATCATATATAGCATTTGAATTGCTAATTCAACAATTAATAAGTGTATGAATTGATTGATTTATTATAGTTGCCTGTAAATGTAAAGATACCAGCTTATGTCGTTTTTGTAAGTAGTAATTATATGTGGATATTGTGACCATTGAAATGACTCCCTTTGCACGAGACATCTTACCATGTTGCTGTATTTCTTTCATAGATTTTAATGGAATATAAAACAATAAAGGAGAGAGTAGCCTCGGCTATAATACAAACCCCAATTCCAATGAAGTTGGGACCAGAGTTGGGTGTAACGTGTTACAGAACGTAATCTGCGCGACTTGCACGTCCACATCTCCTGCAGTGCTGCATAAACATGGCTGAGTCAGCGATAACTTTCGAGGGGTGGAGGTATGCCCATTATTTTGAGTTCGTCCGAAGAATAGACAGGAATGTGACGGTGAGGTGCAAACTGTGTCCAGGCCAGAAGCTGTTATCCACTGCTGTAAACACCACGTCAAACCTCAACAAACACCTGCAAAGAACACATGCTAAGGTGAAGCTAATAGCTAAGGACCCCCGAACCCAGAGTGAGGATGTTGTGAGTGCGCCGTCGCCGACTCCGAAGCAGCAACAATTACCGGTAACCAAAGCAGAGATGGACAGGCTTGTAGCATCCTTCATAGTAGAGAAAATGTTGCCCATTTGCACAGTGGAATCAAGTAGTGTAATATATTACTTTTTTTTTAAAGTAATATGTAATATGTAATATATTACTTTTTTTTAGTAACGACCCCATCTCTGGTTGGGACGTAGTGTAAAACGTAAATAAAAATAGAATACAATGATTTGCAAATCCTTTTCGACCTATATTCAATTGAATACAGTACAAAGACAACACATGTCATGTTCAAACAGATAAACTTGAGTTTTTTTTGCAAATATTCACTCCTTTTGAATTTGATGCCTGCAACACGTTCCAAAAAAGCTGGGACAGGGGCAACAAAAGACTGGGAAAGTTGAGGAATGCTGAAAAAACTCCAGTTTGGAACATTCCACAGGTGAACAGATTAACTGGAAACAGGTGAGGCATGACTGGGTATACAAGGGGCATCCCCGAAAGGCTCAGTCGTTCACAAGCAAGGGTGGGCGAGGGTCACCACTTTGTGAACAACTGCGTGAGCAAACAGTCCAACAGTTTAAGAACAACATTTCTCATCGTGCAATTGCAAGGAATTTAGGGATTTCATCGTCCATAATGTCCTCAAAAGATTCAGAGAATCTGAGCAAATCCCTGCACGTAAGCGGCAAGGCCGAAAACCAACATTGAACCTGTGACCTTCGACCCCTCAGGCAGCACTGCATTATAAACCGACCTCATCCTGTAAAGGATATTACCTCATGGGCTCAGGAACACTTGGAACACCATTGTTAGTGAACACAGTTCGTCACTACGTCTACAAGTGAAGGTTAAAACTCTACCATCCAACGCCATATATCAACGACACCCAGAAACTCCGCCGGCTCCTCTGGGCCGAGCTCATCGGAGATGGACTGACACAGAGTGGAGAAGTGTGCTGTGGTCTGATGAGTCCACATTCCTAATTGTTTTTGGAAATCATGGACGTCGTGTCCTTCGGCTAAAGAGGAAAAGGACCATCCAGATTGTTATCAGCACAAAGTTCAAAGCCAGCATCTGTGATGGTATGGGGGGGTGTTAGTGCCCATTAATGCTGAAAGGTACAGACAGGTTCTGGAGCAACATATGCTGCCCTCCACGAGACGTATTTTTCAGGGACGTGTTAGAACAGCGTGGCTTCGTAGTGAAAGAGTGGGGGTACTACACCGGCCTGCCTGCAGTCCAGACCTGTCTCCATTGAAAATGTGGGGCGCATTATGAAGCACAAAATACGACAACAGAGACCCGGACTGCTGAGCAACTGAAGTCGTACATCAAGCAAGAATGGGAAAGCATTACACCTACAAAGCTCCAACAATTGGTGTCCTCATTGAGTGTTGTTAGAGGGAAGGTGATGCAACACACTGGTAACATGCCCCTGTCCCAGCCAGCCTTTTTGGAATGTAAAAAACGAGTGAATATTTGCCAAAAAACTGAAGTTTATCAGTTTCAACATTGCATTTCTGCTATTTAATGACTGTTTTTAAATGCCGTTTTTAAATGTGTTTCCACTGCACTATTTCTTAATGCTCTTAATGTCTTTCATTTTTGTAAAGCACTTTGAATTGCCTTGTGTTGACAGGTGCTATATAAATAAACTTGCCCTGCCTTACCAACAGGTGAAATAACAGCACTGTAGAGTAGTGTGTGTCTTCAGTGAACATGCAAGCTGCAGAAGGTGCTGCTCCTCCCCCTGCTGCACCCCCCACCCTGCTGCTCCTCCCCCTGCTGCACCCCCCACCCTGCTGCTCCTCCCCCTGCTGCACCCCTCACCCTGCTGTCCCCCCCCCCTACAGCTCCTCAGGGTCAGTCTCAGGAGAGCTCTCCGGCAGCGAGGAGCCCTATCAGAGGTGAGCTGACTGCTTTCTGTCTTTTAGTGAGCCATGGATCCACTCTGTGTGTTGTTGTTCCTTCACTCTTACTGCAGTTTGGCAGAAATATGTATAAAGATGTTACTCAGTGCACTTCTCTCTGGAGATCTATACCTTTGTTATTGTCATCTGGTAGCAGATCCTTAAACCACTAACATATTATGAGCCACTCTGCTAAGTCATGTTCACATTCCTCATAGGAATATGGTGTCGATTTTTTATAACGAAACTCTACTTCTTCATAGTTCTTAATCCACCAGAAAAGATATGTTTGATAGCAATAATTAAAATCCATGACCGCCTTTTAAATCCAATCAAAGTCATATCCGTTGCAGAGAAACATGCTGTTAGATGACCAGTGTGTGGATGGACAATCCTATTTTAGGTCACATTAACATGACATGAATTGCAGCTCTCTCTTTAGATGATGAAGTTAGATTAAAGGATATACAATACACTATAAAACATCGACCTGAGCATTTTCTTTTGCCCATATTAGGGAGTGCTTAAAACATAGTTACATTACTTTTAACCCATATTTACATTCATAAGTGCATGTCATACAGCTACACAGTCCTCTGCTGTTAGTCTTTGCTTTTCAACACTTGGATTGGACTTAGTGTTCAGTCAGTGTAAGTCAATGGTAGAAGTAAGGCTTGTGACACCAGTCCAGCTTTGAGTCTTTTCAGCAAATGCACTTGCAATACTTTAGCTTGTTAAATCTTGTTTTCTTAAAGGAAGTTATGGAGAAATAAATCAAACAACAACAAGGAAATATATCCTCTGTCTTCTAGATAGACTTTTGGAGAAACAGGACATGCAACATTCTTCTTTTAAAATGAAGAACTCCCACATAAACCTGCATGAGCTCACAGGAAAAGAGCATTTGATTCAAGCCTCCTTACAGCGCAGTCCTCACGCAGCCTTGTAATGGAGAAGAGGAGGCGATTACAACGTTCCTAACTCGGATCAAGAATGAACAATGTGAGCCAACCACAACATGGCCTTTTCTAAAACCAAGCTACAATAACATAACTACCATTGTCCTTATAGCAAATGAACAAGAACAAATGTTCACTCAGCAAAGAGAGTATTTAGCAAATAGTGTGCAGGTTATCAACATAAACCTCCACTCAAGTTCCCATCAGATGTCCTCAGAGCTCTCTGGTGGTGTATGGGCATTGTTAGAACACGCAGGCATTCCTCAGACACATCTGATTTGCTCCTGAAGGAAAAGCAGCAGCTTTGTAAAGATTTAAAAAAAAAGTCTAAATCATTATGAAAAAAGAGATTTTGTTTTTCTGTTGGCATGACTACAGTTAATAAACTTAAAGATCAATGCAGTTATTTCTCGTTATGTAATCAAATGTGTGTATGTATTATAACCCTGACACTCTGATAGACAGTAGGTGATAGTAGTGTCTGATAGGAGGGTCAGTGAGAGACAGGGGGGGTCAGTGAGAGGCAGGGGGGGGTCAGTGAGAGGCAGAGGGGGTCAGTGAGAGGCAGGGGGGGTCAGTGAGAGGCAGGGGGGGTCAGTGAGAGGCAGGGGGGGTCAGTGAGAGGCAGGGGGGGTCAGTGAGAGGCAGGGGGGGTCAGTGAGAGGCAGGGGGGGTCAGTGAGAGGCAGGGGGGGTCAGTGAGAGGCAGGGGGGGTCAGTGAGAGGCAGGGGGGTCAGTGAGAGGCAGGGGGGGTCAGTGAGAGGCAGGGGGGGTCAGTGAGAGGCAGGGGGGTCAGTGAGAGGCAGGGGGGGTCAGTGAGAGGCAGGGGGGGTTAGTGAGAGGCAGGGGGGGTCAGTGAGAGGCAGGGGGGGTCAGTGAGAGGCAGGGGGGGTCAGTGAGAGGCAGGGGGGGTTAGTGAGAGGCAGGGGGGGTCAGTGAGAGGCAGGGGGGGTCAGTGAGAGGCAGGGGGGGTTAGTGAGAGGCAGGGGGGGGGTCAGTGAGAGGCAGGGGGGGTCAGTGAGAGGCAGGGGGGGTTAGTGAGAGGCAGGGGGGGTCAGTGAGAGGCAGGGGGGGTCAGTGAGAGGCAGGGGGGGGTCAGTGAGAGGCAGGGGGGGGTCAGTGAGAGGCAGGGGGGGGTCAGTGAGAGGCAGGGGGGGGTCAGTGAGAGGCAGGGGGGGTCAGTGAGAGGCAGAGCACACACAATCTTTGCGTTTGAGTGAAAGTAGCTGCCATAACCTGCTGTTCTGCACTCTCATAGGATATGATACATGTTTCATGGTGGATTGAACTAACATTATTATCTTTGACACACCGACAGTTAAAGAAGCACATGCATACAGACAAAACACACTTAAATTATATCTGTACAACTTAACCAGAGAATAAAAACTGCATACAGAAAACAGAACCAAATACAGAACATGCTGCAGAGGAAAACCTGGCTTAAGGAAAACAAAAGCACTAAGGAGGGCCTCTCAATACATACATGTATACAATGTTTGAAGCACAAATCACTGTGACACTGACTTGATTCAGTAAAGATCAGGACTTCATGAAGAACCGTACGAGCGATGATCATGATCCACCTCTAGACTCACACTGAGAGCAGCACCATGATCGACCTGAGCTTCCTGACGGAGGAGGAGCAGGACGCCATCCTGGCTGTGCTGAGACGAGACACCGAGCTGAAGAAGGCTGAGGAGCAGCGAGTGCTGTAAGTCTCTGAGTCACAGGTTCTGGGTACAGACTAATCTCTTGCTCTGTCAGTTTGATCTGTCACAGCCAGGATGAGTAGAAATGATATCATCTGAATCTTATAGAACGTTAGTAGAACAGTATACTGTAAATTGGCTACCTAAAGATGCAGGTGCAGTTAAAATGTTGCTTGCAGCGCACAGACATGATCTTTAGATTCGTTGCACAAAATGTATGAAATGCTTCAGTTTCTTATACTACCATTTGAAATAAAAGCTCTAAATAATGAAGTAGTGACTGATGGATATGTCTGCCCTCAGGAACCTCCAGAAGATGGTGAATGATAGAGGCCAGCTGAGGTACATGACTGGAGAATGGTTCTACGAGATCAAGCAGCTCCGTCACCAGGACCGCATCCACGGCTCCGAGATCATCAGGGCCTCCATGAGACACTCACATAGACCGCTGACTATATGTGAGTGTTCTTTATCCTGCATGGCTGTTCTATCGTGTAAAAATTGTAACATTAGTGTAATTCCTAAAAATGCAAGTGTGCTTGTGAAGTAAGATAAATCTGGCCTCTGTGTAAAGAAGTGTATGAAGAAGAGAAAACCAGAAACCATCTCTCAAAATCTTAAGCAAAACAAACACTGACATGCTCATCAGAGTGTTGGGTGATTAGCATTAGGACTTTCAGGTCATAAGGATCTCATCATGTGTTGTCTTCTGGTGTGTAATGAACATTTCAGTCTTAGTCAGCATAGCTATGTACGCTATTATGAAAACTCTTATACCCTCGCCTCACCCTGATTGCTGCTCAACAGGATATAAACTCAGCTGATATTTCAGAGCAGTCCAGACCCTGTACCTCTGAGCAGTCCAGACCCTGTAACTCTGAGCAGTCCAGACCCTGTACCTCTGAGCAGTCCAGACCCTGTACCTCTGAGCAGTCCAGACCCTGTACCTCTGAGCAGTCCAGACCCTGTACCTCTGAGCCGGCCAGACCCTGTACCTCTGAGCAGTCCAGACCCTGTACCTCTGAGCAGTCCAGACCCTGTACCTCCGAGCAGTCCAGACCCTGTACCTCTGAGCACTCCAGACCCTGTACCTCTGAGCACTCCAGACCCTGTACCTCTGAGCAGTCCAGACCCTGTACCTCTGAGCAGTCCAGACCCTGTACCTCTGAGCAGTCCAGACCCTGTACCTCTGAGCCGGCCAGACCCTGTACCTCTGAGCACTCCAGACCCTGTACCTCTGAGCAGTCCAGACCCTGTACCTCCGAGCAGTCCAGACCCTGTACCTCTGAGCACTCCAGACCCTGTACCTCTGAGCACTCCAGACCCTGTACCTCTGAGCAGTCCAGACCCTGTACCTCAGAGCAGTCCAGACCCTGTACCTCTGAGCACTCCAGACCCTGTACCTCAGAGCAGTCCAGACCCTGTACCTCTGAGCACTCCAGACCCTGTACCTCTGAGCACTCCAGACCCTGTACCTCAGAGCAGTCCAGACCCTGTACCTCAGAGCAGTCCAGACCCTGTACCTCAGAGCTCTGCTTCACGGCCCTCTCATGTTGGACTGAGGGCCGATTCTCCTCTCCAGGAAGACAGCACTCTGAGCTAGCTGTTAGCATGCTCTTTCAGTAGATATCGCTGCAACATAATACATAGGTGTCTCTGACATAATGTCAACTCACAATATGATGACAATGTTAGTTCATTCTTTTAAATGTTTTTAGATCAAATCCGGGCCATATTCTACATAAAGCACCTTCAAATGAATGAATGCTTGGAGGCTCTATAGAGGCTAGCTGGGATGTGATCATGGAGAGTTATCATTAGATCTGGGTTGTTTTCACATACATCTGTTTGGTAATCATGGCATGAGTTACTATGAATCCGTAACTGTCTCTAAAAGTATCTGTGTGTTGTGTGCTGCAGTGGAACTCTCCCATATGGTGCCTGAGAAGCCCACTTTGGTCAGCAGGGAAAACCCTGAAATGTCCGTCCCCCCTGTGCTCTGTGGGCTCCTCCAGGAGCCCCCCATGCAGCCCAGCAGTGACAGGTGAGTGTGGGACCCTCTCAGTTAAACCCCTTCACCACTCCAGCAGCACTCTGTAGACAGGTTGTTCTACTTTTTAATGATATAAGTTTACTTTATCATGTTTATGTGTTAAGGTTTCATTTTGTAGGGGAATGTTTTAAAAAGTCCTTAAAGAAGTTCATCATTGGCACAGCTCCATTAGGAACTGGATATGCACACAATACTTGTCAGTAGAATCTATTTGACTCTGGTCATTGGATTTGTTTTTAATGAGAAACATATGTATATATATATATGAATATGTTTAGCAGACAAGGAGCAGAATAACAGAGGGATTTGAAATGGCGATTCACTCAATGTATGGTCTTCACACAGAGTTAGCAAACACAAAGCTGCCTCCTGCAGCTTTAAATAAACTGTGAAGAAAAGTCAACAAAGTCAAAAGAGAACATACGGTGTGTATTCTGTTGTGAGCACCATCACATGCTTCAGCAGTAGATTATTTGGGTCATTTGCCAGTGAGGGACTTGTGCACACACTAAATGGATACTTTGTAATTGGCCCCATAATCTTCTTAGAAGGTCAGGTCTCACATGTTCATGTTTTCCACTGCTTCTGAGGAGCGTTTGCACATATCATTGTTGTACTCATTCCGCAGTGACTTTACATGTGAGAATGTACCTGTCTGTTCTTGATAGCAACTACATATATATACATATACAGTTATATATGTATATAACTGTATCAACATTATCCTGTATGAGGAGAAGTATTGTTGTTTCAGCTGGTAAATACACTGCTAAAACAGGCATTGTTAAGAGATTATTATTTAATCACTAACATGAGCATGCACATTTTCCAATCCAAGATGAAATCATTTGCTTTCAAAAGCCTGAAGTTTGAAGTAAATTGTCCACAGCTCTTATTATCATGGTCTATTTTATAGATGTGAGAACCAGAAGTCATTTGAAACACCTAGACCACTTTTACAGTCACCCACAAAGGTAGGATTCTGACTAAAGAAAGTCCAACATTTGAAAAACAGCATGTGCTTCCACATGTCCGTGATTTGCAGATGTTATATGTATTCATTTTCTTTTGTTGAAGCAAAGAAAAAATCCATTCAATAGTGAGGTCATTGCATGTCACACTTTTGAAGAAAAAGACGGTCAGCTATTGGTCGCAGCGGTGGATGACACCCACACACTGAACCAGGGTGAGTTCAGTATTACTTGTTCTAATGAATCAACATGTGTTGTGTTTTGAATTGAGTGGAATGCTTGATGGACAATTCGTGAAAGTTGCATTACAAACCAATGTAAGTATGTATGCTGTTTGACATCTGGGTGTCAGTGCTAGTTTAATTATTTACAAGCTTAAGAACCACCACCATTTGTTGATCTATATAACAGAGACAACCATTATATACTGTATATATCCAAGTTATTCAGCCGAAGTCTTCGTTTTTTCTGCCAATATCTCCAAGTTTGATGAATCCAGTCATAGTGAAATGAGTTGGTGCTCAGGCAGATTTTCCCAGGCAGAGAAGGGAAGTGTGAATACACGAGGCAGCCAGACTAGCCAGAGGATTACAGAGAAGAACATTCCAAAGCCTTAATCTTCACCGCATGACTTGTGGCTGCTAGAAATATTTCCGAGGAACTTAAAACAATGTTTTTGTTGGAGAAATAATATGTTCTGAAAGTTGACGCTGATTTTGCTTCTAGATTTTTGGTGCCAGACAAAACCATTAGCCTTACTTATATGCAAGCCACAGTATTTTTGAAAACAGTGAAACATTCGATTTTTTTCAAATAAACAGTTGTAGGCTTTTTAAACAAAGCACTTCCCAAGACACCTAGTGTAAACTCATACAGAGAACAAATGTAGGCCTGCTTCCTCGAGGTGTCTAAAGGCACCGGCTTAATAAGTCTTTGGATCCTATATTGAAGTGTACCAATACCACATTACAAACATTCTTGTTGTTGGATGATTAGTGGAGGAAGGAAGAACAACGTTTTTGAGCAAATCTTTGAACAGGAACACGTGAAACATAACAAACTTCATAGACCAAAACCTTCCAACATTAATGAAAGACTGCGGTCAAAAGTAATAAGGTCGAAGTGATCTCTTCAGATATGAGGCGATGAAAGAACAATAGAGGCTGATGGTTATGAACATGATTCTGAGTTTGAGGGTTGCTGAAGGTCAGCAGTGATTCAGTTCTCTGTTTGGTTTTAAACACTCAAAGATAAAACACACAGTTGTGTTGTCGGTAAAAATTGTGTACATTTGTTTTTGTCTCATTCAGAATCTTCATCATCATTTGAAAGCCGCTTTTCTTATGCAAGTAGCGCTAATGATAGCCTGATCACCCAGAATGCATCTGTTCTAATGGCAATGCCTGAACACAGAGCATTCAGCATCTGTTCTCATGACTGTTCTGTTGAGAAGGACGGACCCTGGGCTCAGCAGAATAACTCTGCTGCTCTGCGGGGCATCCTCAAGCACCTGTCCCTTTGTAGCCCTGCAGACCCCCTGCTCTCCCCCCTGGACCTGAGTCCAGGGAGCCTGGACCCTCCTGCTGAGGCCTGGATAGACAGGAAGCAGGTGAGGTTCAGCCCCACGGTCGGTCGTCACGACGTGGAGTGGCTCCAGGGGAAGGAGCTGGGAGAGCACAGTTTGCTGGACATCGACTCCAACACTCCCTGTCACACAGAAAATAATAGTGACCTTGAGAAAAGTGGCGGTACCGCCGTTGGTCCGTGTATGCCTTCTCTCTATCAGAGTAGAGTGGATTTACAGGAAGGTGAACTCAGTTGCAAAAATGAGGCAAACCTTCAAAAGCAAGAAGCTGGCCAACAGGTCCTTGGTGGTAAGAGTTTTATTCAAAACCAATCAATCAACTAAACAGCCAATCAATCAATCAATCAAACTAACAACCAGTGACTCATTCATAAACATTTAGACATCCTGCCCATGCATGTTCTTGCTTGTAGCTCTGTTATGCCTGCTTATAGAGAGTGGTGGATAAGAAAAGGAAGAAATCACCTGTTTTATTTGGCTTTACTGGGTTTGAATGCAAACTGATATGGCATTGTGCCTTGTGCCATGTGTTGAACTCTCCCCATTGCTTTATTATATAACTCAATATGACATTGCTTATCCCAAAGTAGTGTGGCTGAAGTGCTTTCTTAATAATCTACACAGACAATGTGTTTTTTTGATAATGGGTCATAGAAACAAAACTTGATTTGATTTGAGGATATTTTAAATGATACTGTGCAGTGTAAAGGGGATACAATGTACATGACTGATACATGTTGTACTTGCTCTCTTTGCAGATGTCTCTGAGCAAAATCATTCAGAGTTTATAAGCCCTGCCGTGACCACACTCATTTCTGCTGGGCCTCCCTCTCAGGCCACAGACTGGCACCATGGATTCCACAATCATCCCCCAAAAATGCCTGAACAAAAAACTGACATTGCTGTTGAGGAGACCCAAGATACCAAGCCGTCTACTGGCAGCTCAAAGGGCTCATTTCATTCTGTCTCACCAAAGCCTAGACAAAGACTGCTCGGATTATTTAGACGAGAGAAAGAGAAAACTGATGAAGTACAGACAGGACAAAAAGAAGAGGCGAAGATACCTCAGCAGAAGGAACAGTGCAGAACCAAGAACCTCTCTCCACGTGCTGCAGATACGACTGTGGACGAACCTGCAAGTGTTAAACAAGAAGCTAAAGCTACAGAGACGACAGAGGTCAGAACACTACAACTTAC
Source organism: Trematomus bernacchii (assembly GCF_902827165.1). NCBI lineage: Eukaryota > Metazoa > Chordata > Actinopteri > Perciformes > Nototheniidae > Trematomus > Trematomus bernacchii. The sequence continues at coordinate 3,929,592 of NW_022988007.1, read as the reverse complement.
AGCACTGCAGAACACACCCTTTAAAGAATCAGTGCCCTCAGTAGATGCAGACAATCAGCGGGAGGCAGCAGAAGGCAGATTTGTTGAGCTTCCAGAGAGACTGTATAATCTGAAAGCTTTCTGGGAGAGGGAAAACACTGGCTCGAAAGTAATTATACCTGGAGAAGAGGCAAAGTGCAAAGACATCCCCAATAAAGGAATAGATGATGTAATTGGCCATAAGTCTAACATTGATGAGAAGAGCATAAACAACAATCTCTCAAATCAAATGGAAATGACAGTTAAGGATGCTGTCAGCACGTCCCCACAGACCAACTGTGGCTTATCAGTAGATTTATCTAAAGAAGATGGCACATATAGAGCAAACCCAGTCCTCATCGATGAAGAGACAGATGACTCCCAAACAAGTTCACTAATGGAGTCACAGATTTCTGAGCCACAGAGAAACATCATCTCTCCTGTAAGCTTCAAAACCCAAAAGCAACAACCGGATATTCCAGTTCCTCTTCCCAGGCAGTCTAGTTCCAGTCCTCAAGAGGACAGACCAGCCAAGAGTAGTGAGGTTAAGGATCTTTGGAAGAAGGAATATAAGGGACACAGGGTAGTCGCTGCAAGAGCCAATAGTACTGTGGTTACACAGTCAACATCTCACCAATACCAAGAAAAGGATGAAACAGAATATGAGGAAAGGCCTCTCAGTCCTATCAAATCCCAAAATGAAAGATCAAAAGACCAGGATGATGAGATAAGGAAGACTCCATCTAAGACCTGTCATCCAAGGGTCCTACCAAGAGAGTCCTCCATTCCTCAGAGATCCAAACTGGGAGGCCCTCAGCTAACAACGTTCCCAATAGACATCGACCCCCAAGCTAAGGTGGTTGAAGAGCAACATAAGAAGCCAACACCAGTTCCTAGACAGAAGAGTCCATCACATGAAGCGAAGCACACAGTGCCGACTGACTCTAAATCCAGCATAGAAGTCTCCTCTTGTCCTCTCCCTTTACCTCCTGAGGACGTCCACACACAACAAAGTAGTTTAAGTTCCTTTACTTCACCTCTATCTAAAAAAGCTCCAGAGAAGAAGTTGGGTACGTTTACACGCCTGGCCAGATCTTTCATTCCTCAGGACTATCAGCACTACCTGGGGCCTCAGGAGAAGGCCCATGTCCCGCTCTTTAAGCAGGAGACCTCTGCTGAAGCAAAGAATGATGCGGGTCACAAACCACAGGATGCCCTCACACACTTCAGTCCCACTGAAGGGAGTCCTCACAAAGTCAGTTCTTGGAGGGTGCAAAATAAAGAAGAAAATTCCAGCCAAAACACAGCGACCCGGGCCAGGTCTCTGTCCCGGGCCAGTCAAGGCAGTGAGCTTTCAATTCTTTATCATTTACATTTCCTTCTTCTAGATTAGATTCACTTTAATGATCCAACATTGGGATTTATTTTTCAGAAGCATGGAAAGAGAAATGAAAAATGAACAAACAGTTCATGTTTACATACTAACAATAGAAAGATAGGAAGATTCTTGTACAGTATATAGAAGTCACAATATATCAAAACACAATACAAAAATATAAAGAACAAGTAATAAAACACTATAGTAGACTAAACTACTACTAAAACGTAATAAACTATAAACATAGGATATATGAATACATTACAAAGTGTGCGAGGTAGTTGCAGCTTAAACTCAGTACAATATGCACAAAATGTTCAGGGTTTAGGACGGGAGAAAGACACAGTGACATCTGATTAAACAGAAACTAAACTCTGGATGGAGCTCCAGAGGGAGGTGTGCAGGGTTCTAGCTGGTGGCAGGAATGACTTCCTGTATCCATGATTAGAGAAGGAGCTCCGCTGTCTGTAAGCAGGAGGAGAGGGTGGGCAGGATAAAGAAATGGATACACACATTACCATGACAGTGAGTGTGAGAGCTGAGAGTATCGGCCCTGACAACTTCCTCACTCATCTCAATTCACCTTTTGTATTTCCCCTTCTAACATATAATACAGTTTAGATTTGGATAGCCTTTAACCAGTATAAATCAATTTTGTTTTTGTTCAATGCAGTTGTTTGTTTTGGTTGACTGGCTTTTTGTGATTAAAGAACTGCTAATGCCGTAGATATGAATAAAACCCAAATCTGGTGATTGTCCCCAGTGTTCACCATGATGATAGCAAAGCCACTGTTTTGCATACTGAACTGATTTACTAAGCGTTATACCTGCCTAAAATACTCGACCAAAAATAAACTGGCCATTATTTTCCATATATTTAGACAGAAGCATTCAGTTTTAGATGGTTGTTAGTAAACCAGAAGTTGTGCTGAGCGTACTTTTCAGAGCTAATTTTTTTCATTTGTGGCAGGTTATGATGACGCCTCTAGTCCCGTGATCGCAGCCCTGAAGAGGTTATCTTCAAGGAGCATGTCATCATCTAAAAGTCTGGAAAACCTCAGCTCACAAACAAGTAACAGAACAATTCTTCTTCAGATACTGTTCTTTAAAGTAGCTTAAGGTCAGAAAGCTACTTCATTATTATTTCATTTGACGTGATATCATTTATATGGGAATGTATGTGAATAATATTGTCTCTTCTTAGGAGAAGAGTGGACCGGAAATAAACCAAGAGAACAAATGAATCAGAGTGTGAAAAACATGAAACTCTTGGTCCTCTTTCTTCCAGGTTGCTCACTCCCTCCATCAGCCTCAACTCTGCCCAGCTCTGAGCAGATGAGAGGCAGTGTGTCAGTGACTGCTCTTCAGAACCACCAGGTGAATACCCAGAACTGACTTTTGCCATCACAAAAAAAGTATGATCTCCAGTGTTCAACATCTGCACTGCAGTGAGGGGAGTGATGCCTTTACCACTTCAGCTTTCACAGAACTCTCGCATCATTCATTATTGCTGAGTTCACAGAGGTTTTTTTCCTGTATGACCAATTTTCTTTTTCTAGGTTTATGTGTTTAACTGTCATTCATGCTCTTCTCTGATATCAGACAGACAGTGACACCTTTGAGACCAACTTTGGCTGGAGAAGAAACACAGGGAGCTCCACGTCTAACCTCAGCCTCTCCTCAGGAATGGCCTCCATGTCCTCTGTATGTCCACATGCAGATCACTAGATAATGATGTTTCTGATTGAAAAAGTCCTCCCTGTCTATGGCTCACAACTCCATCGGTTCATACATAAGACATACATCTTTAGAAATGACTCACCATTCAGGGGTTTTAAAAGCTCAACTATTTCTTAAAACAGCTGGTCACTGTAGATAGATTTTGTGTATTTTATGAATTGTGTTGACCAAAATAAACAACAGCAATATTTCAAGAAGGATCATTTAAAGTAAGAAAATGCTTCATATGGGGTTACGGGTCAAAAGACAAACGTAAAAAAAAGAAAGACAATCAAAGTAATGAAAGCAGTGATGATTGTTCTCTCTGTGATGAGCAGGTCGGCGGCAGCACCAGCAGCATCTGCCCTGCAAACTTTGGAGACGTTGAAGTCCAGGGAAGCATCCAGTTTGCTGTGAACTACATCCAGAAGCTTGGAGAGTTCCACGTATTTGTTGTGCACTGCAGGGACCTGGCCGTGGCGGACAGTAAGAAGAACAGCTCCGACCCGTAAGTGCTTGATATTTCTGCAACATAAAAATGGCAAAGGTAGAATAAATATCATTCAGCGACTTGGGTTGTAGAAATGGCACTGTTTGATCAGAAAGGAGGCTGAAACATTTGAAATGGAACTGTACATTTATTACCTCTTGTTGTCATTTGAAGAATGTTTAAAATTTGACTCTAAATGTTGTTTCTTGAGTTGTCTGTCTGTTCTCATCTTTTACAGGTATGTGAAATGTTATCTTCTTCCTGATAAAACAAAGTTAGGAAAGAGAAAAACTGCTGTTAAAAATAAAACTTTGAACCCCACCTACAATGAAATCCTCAGGGTAAGAATTTAGTCTTTTACAAATTTCAAATGACATGTATACTTTATTTTACAAACGTTGTTGTTGCCTGCTTTCTCTTTCATAGTACAAAATCATAATGGGAGGGTTGAAAACTCAGAGTTTGAACATCTCGGTGTGGCACAACAACACTTTTGGGCGGAACAGCTTCCTTGGTGAGGTGGACCTGGATCTGTCAGAATGGGACTTCAGCAACACACACATAAATGAATATGCACTTAAAGCCAGGGTAAAGGCTTCGTTTCTTCTACACACATGATAGAGCATGATAGAAGTGTTTGGATGATTTTAACTCACCCCGCTGAATCCTTCAGGTCTCAGCACAAAGTCCAGCATCTTCTCCTTGGCGGCAGGCGGACAGCAGGGGACAGATGAGAGTGGCTCTCAGGTTCCTGCCGCAGACGTCTCACAGTGAGCACATGACTCCTCACATGGGATCCATTCCATTCTTGGAGTTGGACTGCTTATTTTTGTCTGATTGCATCCACAGGTAAGAGGACATCGAGGATGGAGACTGGTGAGGTGCAGATTTGGGTGAAAGACTGCAAGAACCTTCCTCCGGTCAGAGGAGTTATTATTGACCCGTTTGTGAAATGGTAGGATGTCCTGCAAACTATACATGGAGACACTAAGAGTTAGAATAGTAAGAACAATCAATACATTCATAAACATTATGAATGGTTGATTGATCTAATTAATCATAAGAATAACAAGAAAATATTAAAATAAATGTATAACATAACTGAGAGATTTTGAAATATGCCAAAACATTTTTATAACACATCCTGTTATTATGTCATTTTATTTAATTTTGTTTTCTTTTCACATTAATATATATTGGTTTATTGAAGGTCGTTCTTTTCTTCATTCCAGCAGTTTCACTAAAACAATTGTGTCAGTCAAGATAGAGCCAGTCATGTGATTGGCTTTCAACAAAAGCCAATCACGCTGTGAGATAAAAACAGACAACGACCTTTAAAGCTCACCTATTATGCTATATTTGAACAATATATTGTAGGGCCATATCTATACAAAACATGTCTCTGAAACGTTTTGCTCAAAATACCAAACAGATCACCCATTGTAGCATGCCTCATACCCCTCTATTTCAGCCCTTTTACTAAAAGTCCCTTTGGAGCGTCCACATGCATAGGCCTGTCGCGATAAGCAATTAATTGACTCGATAACTTTTCTGACCTCGATAAATTGCCGTTTACATGCACGTTTGTTTACATAAAGATGTGACCGGCCACTCTACCGGCCCGGCGTGCTGTGTCTGCCGGCCAGGCGCGCTGTGAGGGGCGGGGCTCACACACAGCCAGGTCAGGACACTCCACGTGCAGCAGTGGAGCAGCCAAATGAATAATATAGACACAAGCAGGAGACAACGTGTGACTTACTCGAGGGGAATTTGAAGTTAAATGGAATTGGTTGCAAAACTCCACATCTCCGGTGTGGGAATATTTTGGATTTAAGCCAAATCACTGAGGCGAACCTACGGACTTGAATGAGCCGGTATGTCGCATTTGTTTAAAAAAGGTAGCAACAAAAGCTAGTAATACGACCAACCTGAAACACAACCACCCCATTCCGTTTTCCCAGCTGGGAGCAAACATGGCAGCTGGAGATGGAGAGCCCCCACCTTCCCGACAGTTTACAATCAAAGATGCATTTGCCCGACAATGCAAACATGTTGGTGTTCCTTGCTCGAAAACTTTTAAAAATAGATTTGCATATGGCCTGTTGAGGCATCTGGGTCTTTGTATGGACAGTGGACTGCACACTTGACTGTTGTTTTAAAAGGAGTTTTGTTTTGCTTGTGAGACAATGTGTGCACATATTTATTTATTTATTTATATATATATATATATATATAGAGAGAGAGAGAGAGAGAACTCTGTTTTCAAGCCTGAGTCTATTTAATTTATTGTTTTGGTTGTGTGTGATTTAACCTGTTAAGCCCGAGAGACCCCGGTACCGGGGCCCTCCCGCAACATCTTGCAGGAAACAGTGTCTGAGGGCATGTTCATTTAATAAAACTATGAATGTTTTATATCCATGTAACGAGAAGAAACTCATCTAACTGATCATTTTACGCTAACATGGCTTACCTGTGTCGTAGTCTGGTCAAAAGTGGTCTTCAATGGCATTAAAACGATAAAAACGCTGCTGAAGTTAATCCATAGGTTAATCCAATGTGTCTGTGTCCCTTTGAAATGATTTCTGATAATCCATGAGCATTAAAACTGCTTTTTCGTTTCCAGATGTCAGAGCGAGAGATAGGTTCACAAAACTGCATGCGCGAAGCCCCCACCTTTTTTTTTTTACCATGTGTGTGTGTGGGGAAATTCCCCTTCGATTCTATTGGCTCTAACGGTCAGAAAGAGATTTCATTCGTCAAAATTGACAAAGGGGGGCCAGAGATATGGAAAATCCACCCAAATGACCCCAGAAGTGTTTTTTTTTGGCTAAATCTCTCAAAACATTTCAGATTTCACTTGTTTTGCATCAATCTTGATACAGGGTACTTATTATATGTTGTACTTTGGATTCCTAAAGCTTGTAGTCTACTAACCCATCATCCAAGGGTAGTTTTCACTATAAGTAAAAAAGAATTTTTGGACGGACACTATAATTTACAGTTTTTTACTATTTTCAATCTGAATTTTCTTTAAAATAAAAAACATCTATATTGATTCTGACTTTTCTACATCCAACTCACAGGTTTATCATTACTTTGAGAAAAAAGATTATTAATTTAACCCTTTTAGAAGGGAAGATATGGTCATTTGTTCTGGGAATGTCATTTTCGAGCCTGAGACCTGAAAAACAGGCTCAGGGCTTAACAGGTTAATTAGTTTTCTATAATTTCATTTATTTGTTTTATTTATTATCTATAATTTATATATTTTAATATTATTTCACATTTCATTTGCAATGTTGAATGTTCAATAAAAAGTCCTGTTTGAAAGGATGTACTTGAATTATTATTATATATTATCATTATGTCAGTGGTCTAAAATGGTCTTACAACGGTGCCGACAATATTATCGTTTATCGCAATAATTTCCGGGAAAATTAATTATCGTGACAGGCCTACACATGCAAGCAGTGAGCTCCGCTCTCTCTCTCGCGGGTTTACCACAAGGACAGTACCTTTTATATCCGGCTTCTTTACGCATATTCTCTCCAGAAAAGTGATAGCTCTGAGTGTTAGCGATACTTGCTAATGTAAACATGACCATATTACTTCCAAAACACGTCGTGCATTGTTTCTGATACAGTGACGTTTCTGATAATGCCATGTATAAAAGATATCAAAAAGTGCATTTTGCACAACAGGTGACCTTTAATATAAAACGTGCCTGATTAAATTCAATATGACCTGTTAGTGTGAGATGGAGCAGGATACACTCACATTTACAACATAAGCTAAGATTCTATGGTTATATTACATATTTTTCAATATGTATTTGATTTATTAAGTTTATAATACCTGATTTATTTAGTTTTGAATAGTTTGTGTCTCCTTCCTTTCATTTTACTCAAGTACCGTGCTTCCTGACACGAGCCGAAAAATCAGTCAAAAGACGCGTGTGGTGAAGCGGACGGCCAACCCCATGTTTAACCACACCATGGTGTACGACGGCTTCCGGCCGGAGTACCTCAGGGAGGCCTGCGTGGAGATCACAGTGTGGGACCACGACCGCCTCAACAACCACCACATCGGTGGTCTGAGGCTGGGGTTAGGCACAGGTGAGACCCCCCGCTATCACTCTTCTGCTGGGTTGGGGGGGGGTACAGATTCTTACCTCATGTGGTCAATTTGTGATTTGTGATGTTGGGCAATATGAATACAATAATAAAATGAGCATTGGTTTTAATTGGTTTGAACATGGTCACATGGGATTAAAGTGTGATCAGAATGTGCGTTCAATTAGTTTATGCTGAGTGTGCATACTGTCCAGATAATGAACAGATCAGACATATTGCCTCTTCTGGAGATGGTATGCAATAAACACTCTTATTTATCACAGCGAGGGCTGTTTGCGTAGATGTAAATTGGGTATTTGTTTCGGCCTCACGCTCAATTAGTAGTTGTTTTAAATGTGTGTGTCATTTGTGTTGCGCTGTGTTCAGGGAAGAGTTACGGGACGGAGGTGCTTTGGATGGATTCAACGCCAGATGAAGCAGATTTATGGCAAAGGATGTTACAATCTGATGGTGAATGGGTGGAGGATGTTTTACCTCTGAGGAAGTTGGTGATGGCAAAAAGCATGTGAAAGTGAGATTGTATAAAATGTGTTGATAAATATGATGAAACGTTACGAGAGCACAGCATGTGGATGGATCTACAACACTCTGTCTGATGGGTATCGTATCTGTATAACTGATGATCATCGTGTGGTACTTTGGTATTTAGAGCCATAACTACGAGTTAAATTTGTCATTTAAAAAATGTAAGTAATTATTTAGAATACATGTACAAAATGGGAAGAGGATACAGTCTAAATGTTTAACTATATACAAAGTTAAATTCTGATAGAGCACTAATGATATGTAAATTATCCTGTTGTTCAATTATGTGATGATTGCATCAATAAACAGAATATTATTGTTACTTTTAAATTTGGTTATGGATGTAATGGGTACAGTGTAGAAAATAGACAGTACAGTTGAGTCATTGATATTAAATAACAGAAAAATTATTAGATTGATCATAGTTTTACATTCAGCCATGAGTTTTGCACCTACAGTGTCATGTGATGCACATTATTCATTATGTGTAGATACAGTATTTCTTGCACCGAAATGGGATGGGCACCTAAACCTGGTATTATTGCAGTGAACAAACACATTAAAACTTCTTTCGGTTAACTACGATGCTTTTACACCGCTCACTCTGCTGCTGACACGCACCTCATCTGCCCCAGTTACACACAAACCTCTCAAGATGGCACTCGTAGCTACCCACATTCAAAAAAGATCTTCAAGTGACCGCTTGCTCCTGTTTACAGACCTGCTGCGATACTGTCCAGTGTGATAGTGATGCCAAGTCACGACTTTATATAACAAAATCTATTCAAACCAATGCTTTAAATGTACAGATATGATCATAACAGTTAATGAAAAGTAAATGTAAGAGTAGCATTGCCCTTTGTCTTCAAGCTGTATAACTGTTAAGACAATTAATGGCTGTACAGAATTTGTAATTAAATACTAAATGTAAGTGTACTTCTTAGGGATGTGCATCTCCATCACTGAGGCCGATGCGATGCGCATCTCGATACGTTGCCAACGATACGATACATTAACGATACATTTGAAACACCAGGCGATGCGATACGATCAAGCGGCAAACTCTGGAGAAGAGCCGGGACGCCAATACGGAAGTGCCACAAACTGCAGTTCATATATTGGCCGATAGGCGATGACTGCAGAAAGGAGCCATTTCCATAGACCCCCATGTTAAAATGCCCAATTTTACAGCAGAAAAAAACATGTTTCTACCCCTGGATGCAATAGATATTATTATGGATATAGTTAGATTCCACCTTCATGATTATGAATCTGTGAGTGAATTGTTTTCTAACACGACCCTTGTTAAATGTTAAAACGGGACCCAATTATCCCAGTGGTGGCCGCCGGAGCTAACGGAGCCGCAGGGGGCTAGCTCCAGCCGGCGTCCAGCTCCAGCCGGCGTCCCGGAGCCCCCTGCGGCTCCGTTAGCTCCGGGCGGTGGAGTCCGGCGTTATAACTGGAGATCAAGGAATGCAGCGAAACGCGGACTTGGTTCGCCTGCAGCCCGCTGTAGTATTAGCTAAATAAATTATGTTGAACAAGGCTTATTAAGCTGAACATCGCCACAATTGTTCTGCTGTGTATCGGTACTTCTTTTATTTTATTAACGTGATGACAAGCATTAAGAATAACAAAAAATAGCTAATTCTCTTGCAGAGTGTCTCGGTTGATTATGAATGTAACGTTTATATAGGGGAACTACACTGTTTTATCAAAACCAAAGTGCCACGCAGTAACTTGGTACAGATGGAGCCTCTTATTTTGGACCCCAGCATACAGCTTCCTGCCTACTGCCAGCCAGTTACCTGCCTAAGACCTGCCAAAGACCAGTATTCAGGAATGTTAGGCCCTCCCACTATTCTCCAATTTCAGGGTTTAACCAGGAGATGGCGCTATATATTAAATAACTATGGCCAAACTAAGACTTAGTTTTTCACAAGAGACAATGCAGATATTATATAAAAAACTAAAGTTAAAATCTTGTTTTTAATGCCCCAAGAGCAATAACATCTTGTCACAAGCTTTTTGGAAGAAAAAGACTGACTCAAGAGACCTGTAGTTGACTAATTACAGGCCTCAATAAAGTTCTGCCATTGGTTGTGAAAAACAACGGTGGACATAGTGGAAAGTGAAATTGAGATTGTCAAATTTAATAAAAATACAAAATAATGTATCTGTGTACGTGTTTTACTATATGTGATCTGCATGCACTTATCAAACATCTAATTAAAGAATGGGGAGGAGCAAAAAACACACACTTCAAGTCAGATCATCACCCGTAACTATTTCAATTACCTCTCAAACAACCTAAACTAGTTATAAATGTTTATTTTAAATAAAGTCTTTATGACTCAGAATATGAATAAAATGGGTTCGTTACAGTTTGTTTTCATCTGATTTCAAATAAACAAAGTCTTGGCTTTCAGAATATTAAACTTGTTTCGGCAAATTTAGATGATAAATACAACTATGAAGCCGACCCCCCTCTGAGTGAATACCTGTTAACTTAATTGTTAACACAATAAAAATGATAACAAGAAAAGTTCATGTTTTATCAAGATGATGGGTTTCCCTAACGCTCAGAGTCGCAACGACTAATTACAGGCCTCAATAAAGTTCTGCCATTGGTTGTGAAAAACAACGGTGGACATAGTGGAAAGTGAAATTGACATTGTCGAATTTAATAAAAATACAAAATAATGTATCTGTGTACGTGTTTTATGTGATCTGCATGCACTTATCAAACATCTAATTAAAGAATGGTAGCTGTACCTCTCAAACAACCTAAACTAGTTATAAATGTTTAGAATATGAATAGAACTTAGATAGATCACTTTACATTTCTGCGAATGAATAGCTTAGCTACTTGGCACTAAGAGTACAGATATGTCTACCCTTTCTTTTCAGAGTGTAATATCTGCATTTTCTCTTTTGGTTTGAATAGGAGAAGGGCAATGGTTATCGATGGTGCTTTTAATGCCTATTGTATACGAACTGTGTGATTTATATTGCTTTTCAAATGCATATAAGCCCCCCATTTACACTGCACTTCCCCGTCAAGAAAATGAATAGCACTTAGTTAGATCACTTTACAGATCAGGTTGGACCAGCCCTGTCGCTACTCTCTGCATTTCCTACTGCAGATAAAAAAAAAGCTACAAATATGTATTTCTTAATAAACTAAATAGGCCACCATTGGTAGCAGTTCTCATTATATACTTCTCAGTAACTGCTCCCCTTAAATTAAATATATTCTGTAGATAAATGTAAACGTTCACCATCCCCCACCCGCCCACTGTTTGTTGCTTTTTGACATGTAAATGGGTAACTACCCCCCTCTGAGTGAATACCTGTTGTACCTGTCCGGGGCTAAGCCCATAGGACGATGCTCTGATGTCATCACCCCTCGCACATTGGTCATATGTTTACAAAAAACGATGTTAACACTTTCTCGTTCTTAATATATGCTATATTTAGGGTCGATATGTGTTGAATTTACTTTAAAATAGCAGATCACTGTGATTCACTTCTCCGCGGCTCCTCCGTGCAGAGAGGCCCCCCCCCGTTGACAATTCACGAGCGTCTAACTCTCTCCCCCCTCCCCCGTCGCACCTTCTAACAGAACCCCCCCCGCCCCCATATCTGGATTTGGCCCACAGACCTAGAGAGTAGCAAAATACAGTGAGTCCTAAACACAAGTAGTCAGGGTTCATTTATAACGCTTATTTTGATTTATTTTTCTCAAATGATGCTGTATGTTTCACTTTCTGAAAGCGTTAGAATCGCACATGAAAAATATTGAAAGCTGCCAGCTGCCCTTGGCCATGTCTTTGGCGGTGATCCAAGCTTCGGTACCACAGTGGATAAAGTTAGTAATACATTTATAGGCTACTGATCAAATGTCAATACATTACATAAGTCTTATTCTCATTCATACTTAATTTATTTCTTCTTCTGTCAGTATGAACACAAAAAACTAACCGGTATTACATTTCATTCTAAAGTTTACGGTCTAAAAAGGTATTTAAAACAGATAATTTGTCGTTGCTTTTGGCATAAGCAGACAGAGGAAACATAACGTTCTCAGTAAGATTCACGAGCGTCTAACTCTCTCCCCCCTCCCCCGTCGCACCACATTAGACAGAATGGCAAGGGGCTGCTTTTGAACTTTTCGTGAAGATGGCCTTATTCATTTTTAATACAACTGAGATGTTGGGAATCTATTTATAGACAATTTATTGTGGCTCAGGTTAAGATTCCTCAAGTGAGAATCCAAACATAAATAGTCTTGCAATGGTCTTTGACAGAAGAGATGGTCCGCCATATTGCTCAACTCCGTACGGCAACCCAACTAGGACACTTGACACAGTGGCTTTTGGCAAAGCACACAAAGAAAACAAAAAAAACCGAGAGAGATGAGTTATTGTTATTACAACGTGACTTCACTATTATTTAACAACTATTTTTATTGGGTTCTTTTATTTGGGGTTAAGTACATTGTCAGAATAAGTGAGAAATGGATTTAACTTCTGTTAGACAGCTATCATACTGAATAAATATTTATGCAAAAATGTATGGCATTAATAATGTATATCTAATTACATTTAAAAATGTATGGCATTAATAATGTATATCTAATTACATTAACTGTGAATGTCTTTCATTTTATTTAAAATGAAATAAAATTACATAAAACATTTTCCATAAAAAAGTTGATTCAAGAACAAATCAGTACTTTTCTTATATGACTATTATTGCTAAATTTGAAAGGTCTTTACCAGCTTTGGAATTATATATATATATATAGCACCTTCTGCCATCCCATCTCTACTGACAATCATTAACACTTAGATTTTATGATATCGTAAGCATCTTCAGTGATTGACTTAAACATTGAGAATGTATTTATTAACTTCTGACATTTTCATATACAAATGTGATCATACACCAACACACTTTTTTTAATTGAGTTGTGCAACATGGCGGACCATCTCGCACATGCGCACATGCATAACATCTCGCACATGCGCATAACAACATGGTGATGTTTTGTAAATGATTACATGTCTTATTTAGCACAGACTATGATCCTATCCGTGACATATGGATCTTAACAAAGATCCGCTATACATTAGTACCAGATATACTGTACACGGACATTTTAGTGAACCAGACCAGCTGTTTCCGCCGGGTCTTCGCTTCCCGGGCATCACGTTGTTTACAAGTGTGTTCAGATGCTAAATAAAAGTTTAGCTTGTACTTTTGATACCCCGCCTCTCGGCACCACAACATCCAGTTTACTGTATTTCACATGAGCGATGTCGAACATTGAAAAGTCCTTATAAAATCTCTGTTATTAGATCAGTACTTTTCTTATATGACTATTATTGACTTGAACACTGAGAATGTATTTATTAACTTCAGACATTTGAAATATTTGAAATCAGATGAAAACAAACTGTAACGGACCCTGCCGTGTTATCTATGATTACTATGCCTTACTGTACATTCATAATTTCAGCCGGAGGTAGGTGGTAGGCGTTGCGGAGGAGCAGATTGCGAGTGAGGTGCCTGTTCTAAACGAACTATTCCAGCTGTTATAAAGCATTAAATACAAAGTAAGCAAGGAATACAGAATGTTTCGTTACGTAACTTTGTTGAGAATGTGGCCATGTACATGTACATAATACATGGGATCATTTGCAGCGACTTGGTCATTGTGGGGAAAAATAACACCCATCCTGATCGTTTCAATGAAGTTGAATACAGAATATTCATATTTGTCAGTGATTTCATGTCAATTCGGCGAACATAAACATCAATGATGATGATTAAATTAGGATTAAAAATCGGGAGAGCCGGCTCGTTCGTTTTTTCCGACTAAACAACATTATTTAAATGATTACATGTCTTATTTAGCACAGACTATGATCCTATCTGTGACATATGGATCTTAACAACAAAGAAGTTGATTTCACATGACTCCAGTGTGGAACCCCACTGCACCCCCTGGTGGATCAATGATCCATTGCAGCTGGCTTCACAATAATTAAATGTATTTATCACGGGGGCGGTATCAAGTCAGACTGGGGGCCGGCCGGCCATCACGGAACGTGCACGAACCGATCACGACCCTCGCATTTTAAACTGTCCAAAATAAGACGCTTCATCTGTAGCAAGAGTAAACTGACAGGCTGCTGTGCCGCATCTCACTCAAAAATCCACACGACTCAACCCAGCGAAAAACCAGTCTCGCGCTCAGCCTTTCATTCAGAATTTCATAGCAAAATAAAAAAATTATATTAAACTAATCTTTCAACATAGTTTAATACAAAAATAAATATTAGGACAAAGCCCTACAAATAACAACAATAAACATAATAAAACAATTAAAATGTTGTATTCAGCCCTGATTAAAACATGACATGCCCATGACGCCGGGTCTGGCTCTGATAGGCCAGAAGTCGGTTTGATTGCATTCGGGCTCGATTGCTTATCCTGTCTGAGTAGCCCGGATGATGTTGCATCGCAATTTTGGACGTCGAATTTTAAACCGAAATTGTGCATTCGAATTTTTTTAACTTGAATTTTTGGGATCTGAATTTGAACATTCAAATTGTTTTAACTTGAATTTTTACATTTTTATTTCACATAGGTAAATTCGGAGCAAAAAAAATTCAGATACATGATTTTCAAAGTAATTATTTTCAATGCTATAAATTCGGTGTCTGATAAAATTCAAATACTTCTGTCTCTTGTTTGGGAGATCAATATACTTTTTCCCTCTTTGCAAATCTCACATCCAAATGTTGTATTTGTTATGAAAAGCCATGGATACCTTTCATTCCACTCACTCCATCTTTTCTGTGTCCAGTTAAAAGACAGGTCATGGGCATCATCAGGTTCGCTAGTGCAGGTGGCACCGGCGGCTGAGGCCGTTGTTGAAGCCTCTTCAGGCTCCGCATCGGCAGGCCTCTCCCTCGGTGTGGAGTTGTCAAACTCGACCCTAACGCCGCTTACAGCCGGCCAACTAAAAGTTGTTCCGTTCACGTTGTCATTTTTAGACTCCTTCGCTTCTTTGCTTGTGAATCCAAAAGCTGTGAGGCTTGGCTGTTATCGTTTCGCCATATATTTTATTACAAAGCCAGAGTTAAAAAAATATCAATATGAACATTTCAAATACGCCGCCGGCATCGCCGCCGTAACCATAGCAACGTAAGTAGCGTGAAGAATCCAGCGCCGCCACCAGAGTTGGGTGTAACGCGTTACGCGTTACAAAGTAACGCGTAATAATATTACGCTTGTCGGTAACGGAGTAGTGTAACGCGTTACTTTTATAATTCAGTAATCACACTACAGTTACTAACATTGCCCCGACACGCGTTACTTCGTTACTTTTATAAAATCAGTCATAATCACACTGACAGACAAGAGGGGTTTCCGCCGCAGGTTTATATGTACGTAATATGCGCGACTTGCGCGTCCACATCTCCACATGCAGTGCTGCATAAACATGGCAGAGTCAGCGATAACTTTCGAGGGGTGGAGGTATGCCCATTATTTTGAGTTCGTCCGAAGAATAGACAGGAATGTGACGGTGAGGTGCAAACTGTGTCCAGGCCAGAAGCTGTTATCCACTGCTGTAAACACCACGTCAAACCTCAACAAACACCTGCAAAGAACACATGCTAAGGTGAAGCTAATAGCTAAGGACCCCCGAACCCAGAGTGAGGATGTTGTGAGTGCGCCACCGCCGATCGAAGCAGCACAAATGAGAATTTGGAGGACCGGTAACCAAAGCAGAGATGGACAGGCTTGTAGCATCCTTCATAGTAGAGGTAATGTTGCCCATTTGCACAGTGGAATCACCATCGCATCGTTCAGAGATATACTGCGCAAAATACAGATAGCAGGAGACAGAGGACAGCCATAGTCAGAGCTATCTGGATCAGTCTTATGCGACAATGGAAACTGAACTAAAGAGAACATTTGAAACTTTAGCAGTCTGCGTGATCTGCCTGTACGGAGGGGCGGGCCGGCCCTGCGAGTAAAGTAACGAGTAAAGTAACGAGTAAAGTAACGAGTTACTTTATGTAGAGAGTAACGAAGTAGTGTAATATATTACTTTTTTTTTAAGTAATATGTAATATGTAATATATTACTTTTTTTTAGTAACGACCCCATCTCTGGCCGCCACGTACAGATGGCAACACCCAGAAATATTCACAAATATAAAACAAATATTCAGAAACTGTAATGAACAATGACTATTATTTATTTCAAGAACTTTTATTTACAGAAACTCAACATTTCTAATCTGTGTGACACAAATATGCACGATTTTTTCCCCTATTTATCTCAAAATCGGCCTTCAGGGGAGCTCCCCCCCTCTTTAGGGGAGCCAAGCTCCCCCTGGCTCCCCCTATTTCGAACACTGGGTGGCCCTGTATAATAACGTCATATTAAATACAGTCATTTGGTCTTTAGCAACAGCTTGTGAGAGCAGCGCATTCATCGGTGTTCGTTTTAATGCTGCCAGTTTGTTGACGGCCTGTGTGTTGATGGGACTTCTCATGCTCCCTAAATGTTTCCCCTGCCTTTCGCCAGTTGTTAAACCCTGCTTTCACAAAACTCCCATCCCTGATCTTGTCTGCACTGACGAGCTTCTTTTCTATAGCAGAGCAACAGAAGAAGCACACTGCATTATCAATTTCTCTTATATAGTGAAGCTCTTTATAGACTGCTTACACTAAAATGCTAACTCAAAAATAGTAACTCAAAATAAAACGTTTGTATTGATTTGTTTAGTGAACTTTTTGGCGTTGCAGTTACAACTCTCCGCCAACAGATGGGGTGCTGCAGCCCCCTCAGTACCCCCCCTTCCCGCGTCCATGTTAATAACTATTTTTTTTTTCCGAGGGAAGGGGTGGGGGTCAGAGGGCCTAGGTAAAAGTCACGGCTCGCCACTGTTGCACATTCATCAAACACATAGGCTTCATGTAGGGCTGATAACAAAGGCTGTTGTGCAATTCTGTCTCAAGGCTACAAAAAAAGGGAAACGTTTTATTGTGAAACTCTTAAGCGGAAGTCCCGTTTCTTTTTGTGGCTAGCTTGTTGATGGCACTAAAATCTGTTGGTGATGCTGTCAGTCCATAAGGCTAGCACTACAGTACCTGCTTAAAGAATAAAGATATGTGGCAGCGCTAGGACAGTGCTGTTTCACATGAGAGGAAGTATCCAGCGAATGCATGCTCACAATTTTCCGGAATATGAATATACATGGAGTTATTTGAGAGCCATGCGTTTTCTTCCACAGTTGACAGGCAGGTATTCTCCCACAGCCAGCCTCGCACCGGGGAAGCATCTGATTCGGCACCGCCGCTGGATGGTGATTTAGCATGAATGCTAGCTAACTAATGAACATCACGCTGTTTATGAATCCGTAGAGGCAGCGTTAACATGCAGCGCGAGAGGATTTGATACATTTCATCCATTGTCGTTATTCGCTTCATGGGGGGCACACGCATGCCCGTCCAGAAGTCAGAACCTCCAGACAGAAACTCTGATGTGACGTCAGCCGGCATTTTTTTTTACCAAAGGAACCGTGAGGCGAGGGATTCTTTTTAAACATTAATTTGAGTGTGAAGGACGCTTTACCCTGTCTTTTGTCTTGTGGGCAGGTAAAGGAGACTCCAGGTATGCACTGTCAGACCGGATAATGTTGATACAGTAAATGGAGCAGCTCTTCAGACAGAACCGAGCCAGGACTGTCCCCCTCCGGCTGCGTGTGGACCTGACAGCTCCTCTGAACCAGGTCTCCTACACCCTCTGCACCTGTCTGTAAGGACTCCACCCGTCTGTCCCGAGGTCTGTGTGTCCCCTTACCCGTCTATCCGGAGGATGTTTGGACCAGCAGGGAATCATTTATGACAAGGCATGGCTGGGATCTGCCTTCTCTTCAACCAAAGGAAGTTATTTTGTGTGATGTGAACACTGACATAAGTCTTACACAACATTACGTTCCAAAGTATTCTCACACCGAGGACCCTTGCCTTGTGTTACAGGGGGCCGTATCTCTCCTCCTGTAGATCACTGCTGTGTTGTCATCAGAGACGGGACTCCTTGAGCTCAAATTTGTGGAATTCATATTTTCACCATTTGACACAGATCCTCTTCTACAGTGCTTGGGGAGAACTCTTTTTTTTAAACCATCCCCATTTATGTTATCCCACCAAGAAAAAAAGAAGACCATGAACTGAAGGCTGAACTGGAAGCCTTAGTGAGAGTCAAGTTTACAGGGAGGTAGCCATGCCTATTAGAAAAAAAGGTGAGTTACTGTGCCACAGGTAATGAGCTGTAGCCTATCAAGCTTTCACCAGACCATGTTCTACATATGAACATTGTAGATGTCACCTCATCAATATTCGTTCATAATTTTTTGTTAGTCCCTTTCCTGTTTTAACACGACAATGCTGCCTGCACAAATAGTGCAGGCAGTAGTTTTTTGTTGTTGTAGTTTTCTGTGGAAGAACTTGCCTGCATAGAGATTTTATCACATAACACTTAAACGTTGGACCTCTTCTGGCTGAATGGGAGCAAAGCTCTGCAGCCAGGTTCCAAAATCTAGTGGAGAGCATAAAGCACAAGAGTAGAGGCAGTTATAGCAGCACCTTCAGGCCCATGCTTTTGAAAGTGGTAAATGGACTGCATGCATATAACTCTTTTCCAGTCTACGCAACCCCTTAAAGCGCTTTTCGAACACAAGGCAGCATTCACCCGCTCACACGGATCCACACAGAGGCAGGGGCTGCCCTACAAGGTGCACCTGCTCAGAGAGACTAACATTCACACACTCTCACACAGTGTTGGTCAGTGGGAGTTACTTGAGTTTAAGCATTGAAATGTTGACAGCAGGGGATCGAATCACCGGCCTTCTGCCTGGAGGAGGACCACTCTACCTCACAGTCGCACCCTCAATATCTGATGTATCACATAGTGCTGGCCTTTAGGGGTAGCTGATGTATTTTTATATGGTCTATGTTTTTTTATATACAGTTTTAATGTTTATTTTAGTGTAAATGTATATTTTTAGACTGAAAAAACAAAGCAAAGCGTGTGTTGTGTGCCCTCTGTGTTGCAGACACAGCGCGGGCCCTCGGGCTGTTGGAGGAGTACTGCACTAAACTGAGGAGGCCGGAGGAGCAGCAGCTCAAAACTGCCATCCAGAGAGTCATGGGGATCTTCAAAAGCAACCTGTTTGGAGCTCTTCTTGGTGAGTCATTAAAGCACAACCAATACACCAAGCTGCTGTCTTTCATGTCATATTGTAGGGTTTGTCAGAAGTAAAAAGTCATTCAAAGCAGTGTCATTTTCTTCATAGTATTAAACTTCAACATACCTGGTTCTGTACTAGCCTACTATGTCTTAATTAGCGTTTAATAATAGATTCATTTTGAACCTGTGATAAACCAGAAACAGATGGATTATCATAAACAGGTGTTCATTGGGACGGGCTGTCGGGGCTCAGCCGACACGTAGGCCAGCGCTCCGGCATCATCCACCTCGCTCGTCTTAAACTGTTGATATGTTTACTCGTAGAAAACGCAGCTGTTTATCAAATAAAGCTCTCTCTAAACTTACAGCCAGACTCCAGCCAGAGAGAGAAGTTTGGGCTGTGTTGGAGAGCTGTGATCCCAGCGGTGTGATGTCTCTCTTCTCCCACCATGAGAACAAGAGCACACAATCGTCTATCCTCTTATTGTTGATCAGGGTTCACCAGATTGGTACATTAAACAAAAATGAGTTAAGTTTTGGTTAAAATGTTTCTGTTATTTTTCCATAGTTTTTTAAATATTACAATGAAATTGAAGTATAAAGCAATATTACAATATTTTACATTAGCTAGGTTGTATCACAACAGGTTAGATAAAGCAGTGCTCTGTTTAATCAAGCCTCACCACATAACGACAGCAGCAACTCAACAGTTCAGGGACATTTTATTGGTATTCTGCAACACACGGTTGCTCGACAAAAAGCAGTTTTTATGTTACACAAGAAGAACAAAACAAATGTAGGAGAAATGTGTTCCTGTAGTGCATGTTTTAGCAGGAGGAATGTCAACAGCAACACAAATAATGATGAATTATCTTGATGGATAATTTGACAGCAACTGATTTTATATTGTCAAACCTGTTTGAATTATTCTCATAAGCCTAGCTTTCAGGTGGTGGACACCAGAGAGAACCTGCCCAGTCAGGAACCCGGGCTAACCCATTAAAGTTCTAGATGACACTAATATTTTGGTTATTTTTATATTTGTTTCGCCACAATATTTCATTACTGTCAAAAACATAAAAATATATACAGTTTTTCCCTGACGAAATTCAATGCTGTGAGCTAATTGCACTGGATACTGTGTATATATAAAGATGTTGGCTGTTTCTGATTGTGCAGTCTGTACACTGACCAATAGGACTGCCAAATGTTCACACACAATTAAGAACTAACTTGAAATATTATTGAATGATGAAAATCCAACTTGCGTAGCCTTATGCTAAGATATGCTGTGTAACAAATATTATTATTACATTACATTACATGACATGTCACTTGTTAGACGCTTTTATCCAAAGCGACTTACATACTCAATACTGTGGGCAATCACCACAGGAGCAATTTGGGCTGAAGTGTCTCAGGGACACAACGACATGCTGATTGCAGTGGGGTTTGAACCTGTGCCCCCCTGATCCGAACACATACGCACTAGACCACTGTTCCACACGCCTCCAAATATGGGGCAACTTCCTAATCTAGGTAACCTCTCATACTTTGTGTTGTGGTTGTTTTATTGCAGGCAGTTGAGTTTATAGTGAGCAAGCAAACACCTTTATCCACAACTTTTTTAACTACAGTGTTGAATACAAAATCCTTGCACACAATACCTTTCAGATGATTGGGTGTCATGACTATCCTTTCAACAGAGCCATCATAAAATGTACGCATGCCCTTTGCTGAAGTACTAGGTGCCCTGTTAATAATGAGCTATATTATAGGCCTGACTTTGAGTGCGATGAGCATGCACTGCAGACAGTGCAAGACAAGACAAGACAGACAAGACAGACAAGCTATAAGGATGTGTTCACGCGCTGTGGGTCAACCTCATGATCTCCACACCACAAGGCCGCTACACACCAAGCCGATTTCGGCCATCGATAGATGTCTGGCCGTCGATGAGCGTCGTGTCGCCCTACTCAGATTGGTGTGTCCCGCACCGTCGTGTATTTTCGGCCCTGCATGCCGACACCTTCCGCTGCCGATTCAACATGTTGAATCGGGAGGCTGTCGGTAAAAGGCCGTCGACAAAATAAATCATTCTGATTGGCTGTTCAGCTTAGCGAAACACTATTTGCCTGAATGGGAGTGGAGCAGTACAGTACTTAAGTAAATGTACTTTGTTACTGTCCACAATCTGCCTAGAAGTATTTTAATGTTGTAGCTGTTCAAGATGGTCATTTTAAAATGTTTTAAAAATATACTGTTAGTAGTTAAACCAATAATAATGCTACGGCTGCAACTGACAGTTATGTAGGCACATTTTTATTTCATCTTAACGCTGTGTGATTAAAAGAATAAACACAAATAGCAGGATAGGCACACATATTTGCTATATCTTTCCCCACTGAAAAGGCACTGCACCGATACTGTTAAAATATTGGCATAGTTCATCCCTGTGCTGCTTGGCTCGAGCTGTAGCATGTAGCTATTTGTTGTTTGTATATCACGCAGTCTGTCTTCTGGTTGCCTCTTTTGAATGACGAATACACACTACCGCCGCCTGCTGGTAAGGAGAGTTATTGTGACTCACGCATGCCCAGTGCGTACGTGCTACTTGGCCGTCGGCTGAAGTCTTTGCGGTGTGTTCCAGTGCGACTGTTGGCCAAGACGCAGGAGACGTGAGGCGACACAACAGTCGGGTCCGTCGGGACGTGTTCTTTGGTGTCAGTTTGGTGTGTAGCGGCCTTTAAAGGCTCTGACCACCTTCCTCTGTGGGGTTTTGGAATTGTCATTTCCTAAACCTAAACCAACAACTGTAATGTGCTCTACTGACCAAGACTGAAATCAGGCCAGCCTGGAGTCACAGCGTGTGGACAAACCACACAATGACTGGCTACAGGTCTTTGTAAGAGCCAGCTGCTTCCAGTTGAAATATTTCTGATATACAAGCTTAGATTATCTATACTTGTTCTTGTTCTTCACTTAGATTTGAGCCAATTTTTAAATGTTTTTCTGGATTTATTTGCCTGACATATATTATGAGCACAACTTTCAGTCAAATACGTAAAAGAGAAATGTAGTAGGTACAATTATTCCCTGTTTTATTAAGATTACAGTAAAATAAATGCTAGTGAGTTATCCGAGCGGCCCACCTCGGTGCCGCAAGTAAATACCGCGAGGAAATTGTCGACGGACGGACGGACGGACGGGTGCTAGTGACTTATCCGAGCGGCCCACATCGTCCGACCGGCCCACTTCAGTACCGGCCCATCGGGATTCGTCCCGAACGTCCCGATGGCCAGTCCGCCCCTGCCGGTGTTCCAGGGAACTCACCAAGTGTCAGAAAACACAACCCTCTCTATTTTCCTCCATACCCAAATCTCTAAAAAAGGGGCTGCAACGGATCTGATAAAAACTGATCCAGATTTGAACACCGTCCTGACGTCAGGACAGTGGCGCTACGGCTATTGGGCCAACTCTCCACCTATCAGGGGAATGTGGGGTTGGGCCACGGCCGGCCATTGCCGCTCGAAAGCGCTGGAGACGCTGTAGTACATATGCCAGGCCTGTAAGTGGCGCTGTAGTCTGCCACAAAAGCAGCGAAGAAGACTTGGTTACCATGGTTACCCTTCTGTTTATTCTCCGCTGTGGCTTTTTGTCTCCCTCCCCGAGGCAAGCGTTTGCTCCTGCTGCTTTAATTCAATGCAATCCCTCCCCGTCGAGGCAAGCACTGTAATTCTCTCCGGTTAGTCCACCAGCAGATGACAAACACCCACCTCTCCGCCTCTTCCAAGGAACGAGGGGACCGTGCGGCAGAGTTTCAGTTTCAGTTTGTTTCGCCGGTCAAGATGTCCGTTAAAGTTGAAATCTTCCGGACAAAATTAGAAAAGTGCCGGTCAAAGGTCTTCTTTGTTATTTATTGAGCTTTAAAACAAATGAATAACGACTCTATATAATAAAACACGGAGGACGGAGATCTCTTTTTCTCCCCCTCTTCTGACAGCCCAGCAGCTGATCAGAGCACGTTTCCCCTCTCCTGCAGGGGGGCGTGGTCAGCAGAATCAGACCCATAGACAGCAAACAGCACATAGAGCGAAATGAGGCATGGCTAAAATGCATGATCTGTTTGGTATTTTGAAAACAGAAACGTATAAATATACCTTATATAGGTATGGCCCTACAATATATCATTTAAATATAGCATGATAGGTTTCCTTTAAAGTACATGTTGTAAAGGGCGCATTACAAATGTTTTTCCTAATTGGTCAATAAATAATAGTTGCTTCCACGGCGTACCAATGGCTAGAACTGCTGTGACAGCAACATAACTAAGAATGACGGCAGTACTGATCGAGGTTTTCCGTAACTGTCCAAAAGTCAATGTTTGTTGCCCACAGCTGAATGATATGATGCAGTCCCTTGATCCTCCTTAGCAACGGTCTTGTAATCCTGAGTAGCGGTGTGTTAGCGAGTATTAACACCCTCTGAAATGTCCAAATTGACCAATCAGAATCGTGTATTCAACTAAGTTGGTGTAATCATACTGTATTTGTTTATTAATCGCAAGTGATCGCAAGTGATTGCCCACAGTATTGAGTATGTAAGTCGCTTTGGATAAAAGCGTCTAACAAGTGACATGTAATGTAATGTAATGTAATGTAATGTAATATAACAGTCCATATAACAATAATGATAATGTGAACATTCAGTATATAACAAGATGGATACAAGATACGTTTGTTGGAATCATGTTGTTTTAGTGTCACTGTCCCTTTCTATCATCCTTGTAGTATATCTTTAATTGTCCTGTATTTTAATACATTACATGTTACTTGTTAGACGCTTTTATCCAAAGCGACTTACATACTCAATACTGTGGACAACCCCCACAGGAGCAATTTGGGGTGAAGTGTCTCAGGGACACAACGACATGCTGACTGCAGTGGGGTTTGAACCTGTGCTCCCCTGATCCGACCCGGCGCCGTGGGAGGGCCAGGCACTTTACCCCTGCTTACACCTATATGCCGTGAGCTGATTATCGAGCCTTCATTGTAACAGTCACGGGTGTACTGTGTGTGTGTGTGTGTGCGTGTGGAGAGTGTTGCAGTAGAAAATTCCACTGTAGCGCCGGTACATTAATGAGAAACCCTACATGTTTGAGCACCCTCTAGGAAACGTCAAGCTACCCCACAGCACCCCCAAAAGAAAATCTCGGGCCGTGGAACATGACGGTTTTGTGTGCCCTCCCATGAAAATCATATGGCAAATCTGTAGATTTGTTCTGGCGCCAGGTCTGCCCCTGATCCGAACACCAACGCACTAGTCCACTGCGCCACAGCCTCCTGAAGCCAAAAGCTATTCCAGACTATGTGATAATGTTACTGACACCTCAGCACTTTCTCAGCTCCCAGTTTGCACCTCCTCGACTCCTTGCCTTGCTTCTTAGTCCCGCCCATGGGAGATGCGAGCAGTGGAGACGACGCATCATGAATATCAAGAAATGTTCTTGAAGTGGTCACTTGAAATTGGTGTCAACTAAATATGACGGTAGGCACCGCTGCACAGCTGTCCATAGTTTTGTTATACAATGACTGTCAAAAGTTATGGGGACAATCTTTTTCACAGAATGGATTGAACCATGTAATGGCCTCAGAAATGCTAAATAATAACAACATTAGCCTATGGCCCAGAATCAAATAATACATGTATTTATGTAATAGATTTTAATGTAAACTTACGAACAGCAGATCAGAGACAAAATATATTTGTAATTGCTTTACCTTTTGTCTGGATTTCTACAATGACTGAGTCAATGACTGTAAACAGAATTCACTGCACATGCCTATTTTCTATGCTTCTATACAAGGAAGGCTATTGAAACACAGGTTCTGGCAATAATTACACAACCCAAAAATAATAAGGGCCTGAATGTAAACCTCTTTTTAATTAAACTTGATTTCTTATCACACTTTTCATTAGCTTCCTTGCATGTTCCTTTATTCAAAAATCAGGGTAATAATCAAAAATACATATTTTGCAAATAATAGATATTAACTGTGTGGACAAACTCTTATTAGAACACGTTTCGTTTAATGTGTGGATTATATTTTATAATCTTTCCCTCGTTTGAATGCTTACATAATATCCTGCAACAGATGTTCTCCAGGAACACACTCATATCTTTCTTTCTCATAATGTTGTGCATAAAGAAATGTTCCTACAAAGAAAAAAACATTACTTTTCACAAATGACCAACATTAAGTTCACCACTTGGTCATTTACTCATAAATTCTCCATATGAATATTAAGTACGTTTTTTTTATGGCCTATTTTTTGTTTTTCTTGATCATTGCAAGGCTTTGTGGTCATTAGTACACATTTTTTTTAATTCATTACTCATTCATTAAATATCTTATAAAATCCTTTGACAGGGATGATGACAAACAATTGGTCTCTGCAATCAAACAGAGTTACAACTGCAATGGAATAAATGCCTCCATAAATAGATGTAATCATCTTACAAAGCATTAGGTGCTGTCTAATCCGGCCAGTGGCCTGGGCGCTCCAGCTAAACCCCCTCCCTGCAGAGTGGATCCCTGTGTGGATTAACCCTTTCACCATGCCCACTCCTCAATTACTCTGCAAAGTTGAAGGCTTTACTGCTGTGCCTTCAGTGCCAGCTTTTACTTCCTTTGCTTTAAAGGTCTATCAAGTTGCCAAGGTCACCCCACATCTTCTCAATTATGAAAATGAGGATGTCGTTAATGTCTCCTTCACACGATCAATATTCATTTGGTGAAATCCAAAATGAATACCTTTATCAGCTTCTTAAAGCTACATCTCTATTTGAAATGTCCACATGTCTGTGTCATCACTTTTATGTGAGCACGCCTGCTTCCTACAGAGCCCAGTGTCATGGTGCAATTATATTTCAGTAGTTTTTTGTGTGTAAATATAATGTAACTGATTGTGTTCAAATGGCTTATGAAATAATCTCATATTGATCGCAGGCCTCTGAAGTGAATTAAATTAAATAAGCAAATTAAATAACAAATTAACCTCATCTTAACTTATTGGTTAATGATAATTAGACATGTTAACATGCTATCTTAGTTAAACTAAGATGGTGAACATGATAAACATTCTACTTGCTTATAATATACATATTATATTATCTGCTTTGAATCTTTGGGTCAAGACATTTGAAATCAAATTATTTCCATTAAAAAGTTTAAACACTGACTGACTTCATTAAAAGATATGAACAAAAATAAACAAACAGCTTAGTCACAATGTGCTTGAGAATTGCCAAACAGTGATATTAAAATACATTTTAGTTGACTGTTGCGATAGACTTGGCATTCTTGGTAACATAATATGTATGGATAAAATGTAATGTTGCAGCTGTAAACTCACTAACGATGCATCCAGGGGATGCACCTTATTTATTTACTTATATAACAGGAAAATCCTTAGCTGTTAGAGAAATTCTTCTGTATGTTCTTTTTAACTAGCCGCTAACAGGCAGTGGATGCTGATACTAAATAAACAATTTGTTGACCTGCAGATTACTGTTTTGTGTGCAGCCTGACTGACTTTAGTAGAATTTTGCAATCCATTTTAGGATATTAGATATGATAAATGGCAGCCATTCCAGCCATGCCTTTGTTCATTCTGTGGTGTGTATCTTTCTAAAGCTTGGTTTTGTAATGGTGGCCTTTCATGACAACTCATTTTGCCTTGCCTTTCAAAGGTACTGAACATGTTTGCGAAATTCTGCCGTTAGCTGTTTGTTGGTTATGACAAGACTTTGTCGAACTGACCAGAATGGACTTCCCTGACCTGAAAAGGGAACATCTCAATTATATCACAGTCAACCTGGAACACGCTCCAATGGAATTTGCTCACCTGAGGGAATTGGAATCTCAGGTGGGATTGATAGGGTCCTGATCTCATAATAGTTGTCTGACGATATGCCAAAGAAGGATTTTTAATAAGCTCTATAATGTTTTGATGAACAAGGCTGGTGGGTCCTTTTAAATAGGAAGTGTGTCCTCCCTGAGAGGGTTCCTTTCCTGGGAGGCTTCATTTTCTTTAATCTACTCAGTGTTAATTGAATCTTACCCAGATAGACTGAAAACAATTATCTTCAGTACTGATACTTGTATGTAGTCCTTTTGGATTTGGTGTCTACTTTTTGCACTGGATCATGGAATTTAATGAGTTTGTTGGAATGTGTATATTTACATTTTTATATTTCAACATATTTCAAAAGCTTTTGTATCTTTTTTACCTTTGGTTTGTCCTATAGTTTGCTCTAACACCTAACAACCTTGTTGTAGTTTTCAGTTGGCTTTTGTTTGGTGTCAGCCATTATGCAGTGGATTTGTGGTGCGAAAGCAAAGTTAACCAACTCCGGACTGTGCGATATTAGATATGGGAATGATCACTGTTGAGAAAGCGATGTGTATTAGCAACAAGTTAATGCAAGATTATTTGGGAACTACGGTTTTATTTATATGCATCAGCACATGGGTTGATCAGAAAGTAAAAGGTGTTCAAACACAGAGTTGTTGTGCTTTTTGCCCTACCCTTTATTTTGTCAATTGCTCAATTAAAAAGTGAAATGTTGGGACAACACAAGCCCTTTTTCATCCTATTTCTGTCTGTCCATCATCATATATGATATGTTATGTCTTATTGCAATATGGGCTAATAAAGCTAGCTTGTGTGTCACATCAGTCATGCTTAATCTTGTGATTTAGTATAGCTCTAACTGTTGCAAGCCATGTCAAAGGTCACAAGAGTCATTGGTAGGTTTTAAGGGTTTCATGTGTACTTAATGGATTACGGGACTTCTCTTGAGCTTTGGATCAGAGATCATCTGTTTGAGCAGTTGTTAAAAATAAATTACTACTGTTTGTATATTTTTCCTCTGGACAGTGGTGGGTTTACAACATCACAACATTGGACTAGATGCGTTTGAACACACCTTTACAGTCAGTGAAGGTTTCTAATTTCTCTAATTTCCCCTCCTCGACTTCACGAACCCTCGGTCCTCCGGTAGTGACCCGGAAAATTATTTCAGTGCGCCATGTTGAAGGACATCTCATTTCTCTAAATGCACATCAAGGACCGAGGATCGAGCATCGAGGAGGCTCTCTGGAGAAGCTATAATCGAGGATACACTGATGGTTCCTCCCCGGATCCTCCGTGGATGTATTTCCGGCAACAGAGATGTTTAAAAGAGTCGTGACGCACGGCCAGACTTATCTCAGCCAATGACAGCTCTGCATGCATCCCCTGGATACTATTTTATTAACTGCTTGAATCGTGACGCGATGCTTACAGTGAGAACAGCTGTGAGGTCCGTGCAGAAAGCAGAGCAGTGTGTATAATATATCACTCGGTATAACAGGCCTACATTACTCTCTTTTTTTGTATGCTTTAGTTTAGTAGATATCTACAAACACAGAGTCGATATTTTTACACAATGGCTGTAGCCTGATATATATGATATGCTTTAGGAGCTGTAGGTGTGTGTGTGTGGTATAGGGATGTTAAGATTCACCGATTCGCATTGGTGCACCGGCATAAACGTTCAGAATGCGAGTGCACCGGTTGAAAGAGTGCACATCGGCTACAGTTTGGGTTGAACTCGCGATGCATCGATTGTAGCGTCTTTGCATCGGTAAAAAACCGATTCATTCATATAATATCCCCTCATCCTGTCAGCACTCAGCAGAGACGATCTTTGATCTTTGCTTCGCCACTACGGAGGCAGAGAGTCTCAGTTATCAACACACATGGAAGTCGAGGAGAAAGAGAAACACAGCGCACCGAAAAATACCTACAAATCAAACGTTTGGCAACTCTTCGGATTTTTCAAGAAAGACGGACAACTTGAAAAATCGCTCACAAATTGTAAACGATGCCATGCTGCTATAAAGTACACAAGTAGTACGAGGAACTTAGCGACGCACTTATGGCGCGTTTCCACTACAGCGCGCAGCCCGGTTTAAGAGGGCTGTGACGTCAGCGGCCCGTTTGTGGTTGCGTTTCCACTTGGCCTAGTACCGGCCGGCTGGTCTTAATTCTCAGTTTTTCTGGCCTCATAAAATCGTGGGGCCAGGGCCGAGACAACCGGGCTGAGTTTGTGACGTCAACGCTCTCGGCTGCTGATTGGTCGGAGAGAATCGTCACAATCTGCGCGCGAGATAATCCATTTTTACAAACAGCATTTTTGTTAACAGAGGAGCTACAACAATGGCAAAGAAAAGCACACCATGGTCGGTCGAGGAAGTGACGACGTCCATTATATTGCAGATGATAAGGTCCAGCGGGTGCTCGACGGGACAACTCGCAATATCAAAGTCTTTCAGGAGGTCTCTACACAGACACTGGACTCTCCAACGGCGTTACTGGAGTCTGCATGGTACGTTTTTGCTAACGCTGTTATTTGCTTGAAAGCTTTGTGTCCCTGCTTTGTGTCCCTATCTGTTCTAAAGCTCACTTCTAACAAATAAGTCTATTTTATCCTTACATTTATGTTCGACAACCCCGATGGAGCCCCGAAGGCTAGCTAGGCAGATAGCATTAGCGAGAGCTATTGTTTGCTAACACCATATGTGCCATTGTTTACGTTCAGTTTGTCTTTTCTATAGTTGTTGTTGCTATTTATAGTATTGTGCTGCAGTAGTTTGTGGAATTTACAAGTCATGTTTCTGTTCTAGATGATTACATTGGGACTAGCGAGGAGGAACAGTTCCGAACAACGTCCTCTGCATCAACAGCACAAACCGAGGAGGAGAGGATCTGGCCCTGCAGGAACGGCAACTGGCCCAGCAGAATCAATGCCATGTCTTATCTTATTGCTTGTTGATAAATAATTGCACCCACCAGCGATCGCACAGAAAGATGGCATCATCTAGGCGTCCCTCTGCAGTCAGAAATATCATAAACACCATCGTCCACAAAGCACTGTACAGGGGTTTATGGATTTAAGAGAATACTTATCACAGTGAAACCTTTATCATCTGTTGCAATTAAAGCAAATAAGAGAATAAATACTTGGTTAAATAATACATTTTAACTCTTTAGCAGGACAACTCTGCATACTGTTTGAAATTGAGTTTGCTAGCTTGAGGTCCTCCTCTAAAACATAACATTACATATTTTGTAATGGTATTAAGAATACATGATAAATACATGTAGAAAAATTACTCAATTGTAATACCCTCGTTGTGCTAGACTCAAACACATTGCTTATATATTTCAAAGAGAAGAGAACAAAAGAAAACACCTATACAAAGAGAGTGGTGCACAGCGCTTAATATTTACTTGCACTATATTTCTGTTGATCTGGGTTATTGTGTTGCACTGTTGGAGGAGCCTGTGACCTAAGATGTTCATTGTCATAACTACACTAGCTATGTTCGTATGACAAAATAAAAAAACCTTGAACCTTGAGGCTGTGTCTTTCAGACAAACCATCATAATCATATTATTTTATGCTGTGGATACTTTAGCCTCCATCCATGTTAACAATTTTTTACACTTGCATTTATGAATATAGTTCTGTTGTGTTTTACACTTTTGTATTTATGTTTATAGTTTGCTTTGATATTTGCTTAATTTATTAGATTATTATTATGGGGGCAGTACTGGTGCTTGAAATTCAAATATTTACTAAATAGTCAATTCTGATAACATTTTTTTGGTTTAAATAATTTGACAAACACATGTATGTGAAAAAGAAAAGATGTATTTATGTTCAATACAATACAATGAATATTTAGGTATTACACGTAGGTTTTCCTCAGGCATCCTGAAGTTCTCCACCCACTGAGTGTGTGAAAGATGGAACAATCACATTCCACCACTCGGTAGCTCGGTCGGTAACTTCTGAAATACACAAACAAAAGCATACATATTTTAATACGTAAAAGTGGTAGCTACAATTAATTAAATACTTGAAATACTTTGGTCGTATAGGGAGCGTGAGCCTAAACACATTGCTAGTTAGCGAACGTTAGCTTACCAAGTAGCATTGTAGTTAGTAGTGATTCGAGTCGTCCTGTAGTCTCTGCGGCGTAGGAGGACTGCCCGAACTCTCGCGTCAGCTTCTTCTATACCTCGTCTTGCTATACGTCGCCTCTTTCGAAACAACTCTTGTCTATTTCTTGTGATAATAAACCACACAGCAAAAAACAAGCAAACAATCGCTTTCACATCTCCATTGTTGTGTCGCATTGAAGATGACGTCACGGCAGTTTTAAGCAGCGTCGCTCCGCCTACACTGTGTTACTATAGATACTGACCCGGTTCCTAAACTGTAATGGAAACGCGCCACAAAGTGAGCTGGTCCTAACGAGGCCGGGCGCGGCCAAAGGAGGCCGAGCGGGGCCGAGCGAGGCTGTGTAGTGGAAACGCGGCAATAGAGGCGACATGGGGTCTGCGGCTGAAAAGAGAAACCTGAAAGTTATGCTGCGTTCACACCGGACGCGATGCGATGTTTGGGGGCGGCGCGATTACATGTAAAGTCAATGCAGAGACGCGGACAGACGCGAATTCGCTCCGACGGCGCATGAAGCGGTGGACGCGGTGCGAATCACGCGATTGAGGCGATTGAACGGTGCCGCGTTAAACGCGAGAGTTCAATTTTTTCAACTCGAGCGTCAAATTCACGTGACGCGTTCTCGCGGAAGCCAATCAGCGGTGAGGATCTCAGCCTGCCGTCACTGACGTTCAACCACACAACATCAGCCGTTAGCTGTTAGCAGTTAGCACACAGAGCTCACAGCTCCTCATATCTGTTCAGAAACTGGACAAAAGTTAAACAAGTACAAACCACAGACTGTCTGTGCCATGGTGAATACAGTCGCTAGTTTATTTATGTCTGTAGGCCGTTGTTATGAGTGTGGAATGAGCATATACAACGTTAGCTTAGCCTGGTCGACCCGATCTTCATTCAGAAAACAAGCATTTTAAAAGATGTTTCGCCTGCCGTCTGTCTGCAGACTTGTCAAGCATTAATTCATGGTTTTTACTAACCGGTATCAGTATGTTGTTACTTCGGCATCATTTAGAAACGTGTATTACAATTTAATCACGGTAAAATATGTTCATTTTGTTGTAGTTGTAGCTCCCGAGCCAGCGCGTCTTGTTTGAATGATGCGAGTAAACACAGCTGGCAGCCGCGGTGAAACTCGAGCGTTTAGAGCGATGCGATAGGAGCGATTAGAGCGAAGCGAATATTCGCATCGCGTCCGGTGTGAACGCAGCATTAGACATATGAGTTAAATCACTCAGTGAGGTGTTATGTCAGAGAGAGTGGTGTTTAGTTTACAACAGCCTGTGACTGCCAATAATAGTTTAAATGTCTTCCTTACTGTAAGCAGTTATGAAATACCTGTTTGTGAAAGGTTATTTGTATTTTTTATTGTTCATATAGAAACCACACCACTGCTTTCTGCTCACTGGTGAGTTAGCCTATGAATGAGTGTTAAGCACATCAGGATGGCAGTTGTATGGGCATTGCACTATGGTAGTTGTTATTTGCACATTGTTAATCATGGGCAATGCATCCATAAATTGTTTAACTGTGAGGTGTTATACAATTGTACTGTACTCTGGAGAGTTTTTTAAGGTAAAAAAGGTAAAAAAGAAACAGCATGATGGGATGTGCAGTACTAGTAGAGAGAACCAAATATGTAAAGCACTTTTTTGTTAATTTATGATTTGCTGCATATAAGGAATAAAACAAAATCCTCTGTCGTACCATATTGAAGTATCATTATTTTGCATCGTGTTGAATCGCATCGTATCGCCCCGTATCGCAACAGGGGTGAATCGTATTGCATCGCCTGGTGTTTCAAATGTATCGTTAAGGTATCGTATCGGCCTCAGTGATGGAGATGCACATCCCTAGTGTGGTACAGTCGCATCTCTCTCTCTCTCCTCTCTCTCTCTCTCTCTCTCTCTCTCTCTCTCTCTCTCTCTCTCTCTCTCTCTCTCTCTCTCTCTCTCTCCTCTCTCTCTCTCTCTCCTCTCTCTCTCTCTCTCTCTCTCTCTCTCTCTCTCTCCAGTTGGGAAAGTATGAGGGAAAGTGTTGCCACAGTAATGCAGTTTGTTTA
The DNA here is from genome assembly GCF_902827165.1 of Trematomus bernacchii. Classification (NCBI taxonomy): domain Eukaryota; kingdom Metazoa; phylum Chordata; class Actinopteri; order Perciformes; family Nototheniidae; genus Trematomus; species Trematomus bernacchii. The sequence goes on along the minus strand of NW_022988007.1, from coordinate 3,895,917 downwards.
ATTCAAGTCTTCATACTTCTGCAGACACAATATATATATTAGGGGTGTAACGGTGTCCGTATTCGTCACATGCAGTCACACGACGAATACGCCTTTTTTTTTACGAGTGGTAAAAAAAAGTCTGTCACTCAGGGCAGTATCCATTACACTATATATAATCCAGGGGGCGGTATTGCGCCTAAAAACTGTTTATCAGCCGCCCTTAAACAACAAATGAAGAACAAGAACAAAACGAACAAAATACAAGAAGAACAAAAGTTAGAATGACGATTTCAGATAACACACAGGAGCTAGAAGACCCACCTGCTTCGTTTAAAGGGGACCTATCATGCAAAATGCACTTTTGTACGTCTTTTATACATGAATATGTGTCTCCGGTGTTCCAGGGAACTCACCAAGTGTCAGAAAACACAACCCTCTCTATTTTCCTCTATACCCAAATCTCTAAAAAAGGGGCTGCAACGGATCTGATAAAAACTGATCCAGATTTGAACACTGTCCTGACGTCAGGAAAGTGGCGCTACGGCTATTGGGCCAACTCTCCACCTATCAGGGGAATGTGGGGTTGGGCCACGGCCGGCCATTGCCGCTCGAAAGCGCAGGAGGCGCTGTAGTACATATGCCAGGCCTGTAAGTGGCGCTGTAGTCTGCCACAAAAGCAGCGAAGAAGACTTCCCGCGCATGGTTGCTATGGTTACCCTTCTGTTTATTCTCCGCTGTGGCTTTTTTTTCTCCCTCCCCGAGGCAAGCGTTTGCTCCTGCTGCTTTAATTCAATGCAATCCCTCCCCGTCGAGGCAAGCACTGTAATTCTCTCCGGTTAGTCCACCAGCAGATGACAAACACCCACCTCTCCGCCTCTTCCAAGGAACGAGGGGACCGTGCGGCAGAGTTTCGGTTTTCTTTCGCCGGTCAAGATGTCCGTTAAAGTTTAAATCTTCCGGACAAAATTAGAAAAGTGCCGGTCAAAGGTCTTCTTTGTTATTTATTGAGCTTTAAAACAAATGAATAACGACTCTATATAATAATATAATAAAACACGGAGGACGGAGATCTATTTTTCTCCCGCTCTTTTGACTTGATCAGAGCACAGCTCCCCTCTCCTGCAGGGGGGCGTGGTCAGCTGCAGCTCACATAATCAGCCCCGTGCAAAAACAGTGCTGGAGAACAGCAAATAGAGCGAAATGAGGCATGGCTAAAATGCATGATCTGTTTGGTATTTTGAAAACAGAAACGTATAAATATACCTTATATAGGTATGGCCCTACAATATATAATTTAAATATAGCATGACAGGTGTCCTTTAAATCAGCTGTGTGGGAACATTTCGGGTTTCCTGTGGACTACAATAACGATGGAGTGCGAGTGGTGGATCGGACAAGGACAGTGTGTCGGCGTTGTTCGACAGCGGTGCGGTATGCTAATGGTAACACACGCCAAACATGCTAAATCATATCAGAAGGCATCACCCAGATTTTCCAATCACCGGAGCCCGGCAAAACAGCAGTTCAACTGCCAATAGACATGAAAGCCGAGAGACCAAAATGCGCCCTGGAAACATTTTCTTATTATTTAAAAAGACATTCTTTTTAGTTTTACAGCTTGATGAAACCTTTTTGTTTGACATCAGCTATTATAGATAATATGGCCATCTGAGTGTGTGTGGTACTGTTTGTGGTAGTGTTGTCACGATACCAACATTTTGGTACCGATACTAAGTCAAGAATTGCGATTCCGATTCTTTTTCGATACTTTTCTTTTATTATTTTCATGATCAATAAAATTGTAGTTTATCTGTTAAGTGTTTTCTTACAACATGGTCTCTTCTTTATACTTGAGTTTATGTGATTTCTTTGATAGTTAACTTTATATTTTATTAACATGTAATAGTACAGTAATATAAATAATTATTGACAAAATGTACATTGCAGATGTTAGCCACATTGGTAAGTTAGCTAAAAAGATAGCCATATTAGACAGTTATCATTGCCATTAATTGCCTCGTCAAACTACGAAAACGTTCGTTTGTCACAAAATCAATTACGCTTGTTTGACTTAGATTTGAGGGCATGGGCTTGAGCATGATGTAATTATGTTATCTATCACATTCGCTAACCTGTCTGTCTTTAAATTCTTTAAACAGCTCTGGATGCCGGTCGGCGAGGTGCTTAGCCAAGTTTGATGTGTTGGCTCCCTTGGTTTGCAGGGATCTAAAACATTTCTTACAGACAGGCCTCGTGGTGTCCGTAGGCTTGCCCTCACTGTCAGAGATATAGCTCAAATACTTCCAAATTTCGCTTCTGGCGTCTTTTTTGTCAACAAGCTGAGGCGCAGCGGCAGTTGCACTCCCACTTGCAGCCATGCTTCTCGTTTTCTCACGTGCTCTGGCAGCTAGCGCGTGCACGAGAGAGGGGAGGCACTTAGAGCGTGCTTGAGAGAGGGGAGGGACTGCAGGCACGGCTGCAGAGCGCTGAACACACACGGCTCTTACTAAAACAGCGCTTTCTCACCGGAGTACTTTTCCCCATCATTCTTAAAGTACAGATACTAATGAAACGGAGGAATCGTAACGTTTTGAACGGCAGGGTATCGCGGTATCTTTCAAGTATCGGTACACCGTGCAACACTAGTTTGTGGTTTGTTTTTAACTGTGTAATACAGTTAATTATTCAAAATGTTAGAGTTCCTTATTTGTATACTGAAACTTGCACTACTGTTAAAAAATAAATAACAACAAACCTGGAATTATGCATTTGGGACTTTTTTTTGCTTTTTCTTGTTGTACCGAACCCGTACCGAACCGTGACCCCCAAACCGAGGTACGTACCGAACCGTGAATTCTGTGAACCGTTACCCCCCCTAATATATATATATATATATATATATATATATATATATATATATACTCTCAGTAAGGTGTATTCATTCCATTCATCTGTAGTTTGGAGTAATGTGGATGCCTGTTATACATGCATGTGCAGTCTTTTTAGTTGAAATGTAGTTCCAACAGAGGGAGCCAGAAGACTGGGTATACTGTTGTTTACGTCACCCTTCTCTGATCCACATCTCACTCATGTCAAGATTGATTAAAGGAAGGCTGCTTATTTCTGAGCAAAATCATCTGGAGTTGTGCAGATCTAGAGACTAAAGACAGTTCTTGGAACTGTCTGTATTAGCTTTGTGTCCACATTGCTGAAACCATGTAGCTGTTTTTTAATAAGGATTATGTGAGGCAGACCGAGGGTTTACCTGTGTAGAACTTTAACTTGTAAAATGTGAATTCCCTTTGATGTCCATCTGTTTAACTTCATGATCGTCACAGCAAGAACTGAGGCAGATCTCAGTACTTCATTCTCGTCAGCACTGTCAGCAAAGCTATTCCTCCCACACTTGTGAGGTCATTAAAACACCCACACACTTAGCTTCCCCTGCTGCAAAGGACTGTGTTGTTCCTTCACGTCATGACTGACCTCTCAGGAAATTGAAGCCACACACGCATTAGAGCCATATGTGTCTGTTTATAGACAGCCAGCATGCTTGAGGCAGTGAGTAGGCAGTACATTATCATGGAGCTGTGGGTTATGATTCATCAATTACAGTGTTCTTCTAATGCAGGTCCTCTGCTTAATCTAGTTTGGTCCCTTGATTATACAAGCCAAGATAATTGTGCTTCATAATATTGTCCCGTTATTCATCAAAATATACTCCCAGATCTTAAAATGGCAATGCAACATAATGGAATCACATAACTATCTTTATATGTAAATAAGTTCATAAATCATAATTCATGAGCCCCTTGAGTAAATACAAGATCGAAAATAACAACATTGTGTAAGTTGGTTCTCTCTTATATGATGATGAACAGGGCTTTGTTTTTCACTTCATTACCATGGTAGCAAGCTAGACATATTTTTTTCATTCCCCATAATAGTATATGTATGTTGGCTGGTAGAAATTAATAAAATATCAGTGCAGGAATAATTAAGGTGTGTTTAGATAGTGTTGTTATTTGTCCCCCGGAGAGTACCAAAACTTTGTTTTTATAAATGTATTTTAAGCAGTATTCCTGACAATGTATTCCAGAGAGGTGATATAAGCTAATATAAATCAGTCATTATTCTCCAGTCTTATTAAACTGTGTTAATAACAATAATGTTCTCACATAGATTCAATATATACAGGGCTAGAGCCTGATTAAGCTCTGGTTCTTCCTGTTTCCACCGCAGCGGAGCCGGCTCTAAGCACCGAAAACCAGTACTTAGATGGCCCCACTCAGCTGTCCGGCAAGAACCAAGAACCAATACTTCACGCAGGGGCAAGATTATTCTGAGCAATAACAGTTCATGGCGAGTATGGCAAATAAAAGTTGTAACAAGCAGTAGCGAGTAAAGTGACTAGAACGTGACAACACACACTTATAAGAAAAACACACTTTATGAAGTCAGGCAACACTAACCAGGCTTCGTGTGATTCTGTTTATTTTTACCTTACTTTGACCATCCGTCCGCTGTTATTGATCATTGTGGAGAGCAGGCAGACGTTTTCCTGTTGTTTTTTATTATAGCAGCTATCGGATCAATACATGGGCTACACAGGTTGTCATGTCCGACTATCACAAGTAGAATCATAATGAAAAATACGCCGGTAATATATGCCTGTAGAAAACGGCTTATGCCACAATAGGATAGCAACAAGTAGTCAAGATAGTCAGATTAGCTTCGGTTGTTATTTTAACACCCATTTTATAGATGAGAGTAACACATGCGTCACTTCCGGGCAAAAATGACGGCTCCGCCCACTTCAGGGGGAAAACAAAGCTGTCATTTGAATGGCGGTCAATTCAAATTCTGAAGTTTTTGTCAATCCGATCAGAAATTTAAGAAAACCGTGGATTTTTGGATCTTCAAAGAGCCCGATCACGATGGCCAGACAGGCAAACAATTACATTAAATCATTGGAAATCGACGAGCGGGCTCGATATATGGTTAAATATAGCAGTAGGCGATCGATGTCCATAGATGAGTAACGTCTAAGTCACTTCAGGGCGAACATTTCGGCCCCGCCCACTTTTGGGGGAAACAACACTGTCATTTGAATGGCGATCAAGCCTGAAGCCAGAGTTCTTCTTTTACTGTCCTTTTTTTTACCACTGTTTTTTTTGAAAGAAAAATTAAAATGATCAGTTAGATGAGTTTCTTCCCGTTACATGGATATAAAACATTCATAGTTTATTAAATATTAAGATGCCCTCAGACACTGTTTCCTCAGATGACGCGTTTTTCCCCCCGATATCAGGGGTGCGGTGTAGAAGAGGTTAAAGAGAACGCCCATGATGAGCTGATTATATGCAGCTGCGGAGTGAATGAATGTATACCCAGTCTTCTTGAAAGAACTTGCGCTGAGCTTCATATAAACTCAATAATATCCTATTACCAATCTGACTATACAATGTTATTACCTTTAGGTAGATGGGAGCATCAGCAGTGATGTGTTACCATTAATTAGTAGCCTATGTGTGTTGGCCCCTTGAGGGATTATCTGGCACCTTAGTAACTGTGGAGGAGGGTTAGCTGTAGGTTGGGGATTCAGCTGGAATAATCGCTCCCGCAAGAAGCACAGCAACACATGAGCCATCACTCTGAGCCCCAGCCCACTCCACCCACCCGTTATGTAGGCATGAAGAAAGCACATCAGCATTGTGCTTCTTAAAGGAAGCTACCAGTAAAGTTGAGAGAAAGTGTTTCGCCCACGGCCCAACCTATCGTCCCCTATCAGAAACGTTGCTGTATCAGAAACAATACGCGACGTGTTTTGGAAGTAATATGGTCTGTGTTTACATTAGCAAGCATCGCTAAGACTCAGAGCTAACGCTGTACTGGAGAGAATATGTGTAAAGAAGCCAGATTAAAAATATATTGTCCTTGTGGTAAACCCGCGAGAGAGAAAGCGTTTGAGCTCCATACTGTTTCAGAAATAATGCTTGATATGGTTTGGAACATAATATGGCGTTTAATTACGGCAACGTTTAGCTGAGTTTCTGCTGGTAGACAGCCTTCTCTTCACAGAGCTCACCGCTTGCACGTGCTCCATAGGGGCGTGGCCAGCAGCAGCTCGGTTACATTTAAAGGGCCAGACCTATAATCAGCACTTTAGTAACAGGTCTGAAATATAAGGCATGAGGCATGCTACAATGCATGATCTGTTTGGTATTTTGAGCAACACC
>NW_022988007.1:3250567-3289596 GCF_902827165.1 Trematomus bernacchii | reverse complement strand
TTGTGAACCATTCCCCCGCTAGTAGCTCTCAAATACACTGTCATTAGTGAGTCCGGAGGTGAAAACATGAAAATGATCTGTAAATACAGGCACCTAATCCCCCTCATCTGTTTCAATTTCACAAGTCTCTGATAAGGCGTAGCGCTCTTTGTTTGAGGACATCATCATTCTAATAATGGTCTAATGCCTCTTGTTCCTTTGACCTCTAAGTAAAGACCTATGTGAATGTGGAACACTTCCTTTAGATATGGAAATGTCATTAATAAAGCTGCGTAACAAGAATTAAATCAATTACTGATAATAGGATGAGACTACCAGACATATATTCCATTTAGTTTTATATCTCCCATCTGCCTATTTCATACAGCTCAGCAATAGAGCTGCTACATATGATACACATATCAGTTTTAGGCTTGTTGTATTGCACATGAGATCATTTTTAATATTGTCATTCTTCAACCCTGCAGCCAGCAGCCCACCCAGGATTCCTATTCTGACCTACGCTATGACCCCAACTGGAGGACCAACCTGAGGGGAGCCGGCCGCTTCGATGACAGTCCACATATTTCTGTTGAGGAATATTATCAAGCTCCTAAAGAGAAATCCAGTCAGCCATGTTGTGACAGACAAGGACTTGTAATGAAAGGAGGATACAGATACATCGTCAACTCATGTCCAGCTGTTGCAGTGACTCCTCATCTGGCTTGTGATGAGTCTGAGCCGTACTGCCTACACCCACAAAACGCTCAGACTGGCTCAGCTACACCTCCCCACCATGAGCTACAACCTCCATCACCTGAGGCGGACCATTCAAAGCCACCCTGTGGCAAAAATACACTGAAAGGATTCAGAAGGAAAAGTGTAAATAGTTGTGACAATGCAGGGGAAAATAGAACAACTCAAATACAGCAAATTAGCACTTCCAAATATCCAAAGGTTTCATTGAACAAAAAGCTAGAAAGTCTTGCAGAGGACATCGTGGAACGCAACAAAATGACCCTGGGGCGCAACAGCTCCAAACGTGGCTCCTATGTGAGTGTTCATGCACTTAAGCAGGAGAGGCCTCATAAAGTCAATAAGGTTTGTATAATCCCATCAATAATGTCTGCTAATGGTAAAAATTACGGAATGACAGTTAGATCTTTGATATGTGATAAAAAAAGAAAAAATACATTTTCCGCTCTGTAATAGGCTGCAGTTCCAGCAGCAGCCACCAGGAGCTGCCCTAACACACTGACCATGGTTCCCGGTGCCCAGCTAGCTATTGTTACACTAACAGGATTTAAGATTGGCTCTCACTGGGGATAGACTACCGAAGAATATTGGAATACACTTTATTTTGAGTGTGTGGGGCTTGTTTGCTGATCAACCTATCTATTGGACTTACTGTTTTTCTCCAGCGTAGGTTGTTTGTTTTGGGAACTGAAGGAAGCAGATTCTGGTTGTAGTAGGCTAATTATTGAGGTATTATGCCCGCTTTTGGGTTAGGGTCAGCTTTTGGCAAGTGTGTGGTGTTTCATATTTTAAGACATGTATTGTTTTGTTTTTTTTTGCAAATGAACCTGATGTGATAGTGATGATTGTGCTTTGGTATTTATGGCAATGACTTAATCCATTGAACTCGGCTATACTAACAGTTTTAAACACAGAGGTCAGGGTTATGGCTTGTTAGTGCTCATGCACAAGTGCTATTGTGTCTTTACATCTTTCAGACGTCGTATTTAGCGTGCACTTAGGTGATCAGTAGTCAAGTGTCAGTATATTACTCTTTGAAGCTTTTTCTGATCTGAGACAATATCAATGGGCGATTGCTTGAACGCATCTCTTTTTCCTGAGCTGAATATAGAGCAATATTGTTTTTCCCTTCTGCATGAACCCAATGTTATGCTCATTTAGTATTATCATTGCTTTCTATATGCCTTTTAGTCATCTCAGACAACTAAGAGAATATTGTATGATGTTTGCCCTGACCCAGTCTGGAAAATTAATTTGGCTGAGGAGCATAGCTGTTTTTATCTGCCTTCTTCTTCACCATATGAAAAGAACCATGTCTGGCTATGCAGTGCTTATTATGAGTTGATGTGTACAACATCAGAGACGCATGTTTACCAATAGGCTCTTAGACATCCCTGCACCTGGCACAGTGGCATAATTGGTTGGGATGGCCTGCATTCCCCATTTTGTTGGGCCACAAGACTGTTTGCTTCCTATAATACCCCCCAACCATCTGAGCCCCAGCCCTTCACAATGTCTCATATCATCACCATTTACATAGTCAAGAGCCGTTAGCTTTGTGCAATGGTAAACAGAGCCAGAGCCTTTCCCTCTCTGGACCCCTTGTGTTTTGTCATTTCCCCTCTGAATTTGCTTATTAGTTTCCATCGCCCTGTCTCCCCTAAGATGTGTCTTACTTAATGGGGGACATAGGGCACAAAAGAAGGGGCATTCATTTACACGTATCTATTTCCTGTTTCAAGATAGGATTCATCATTGTGTTGGGGTTGTTTCAAAAGCAACATTATTTTGCATAAAACAAAACTGAAAAGGCTTTAAAAAATGTTAAACCATATTTTAGAAGCAAATAAAAAAATATAATAATAATGTCAGTAAAAGCTGCAGTTCATTGAAGCTTGAGATGACATACAGGTCATCACATGTTAAACATCCAATAGGTCTACAGAGGCACAGTTTCCACTATGCTCATAGATTAGAGTTTTGAATATATCGGTTTATTTTCACGCACACTAAATGAAAATATTAAAAATCAAAGTAGACAAATATAATAGTTTCTTCAGTATTGGGAGATAAAATATTAAAGGTCAGATAAACTTGTAATAACTATGATAACCACACATCTTCTATAACAAAGCTTGTTGTGCTTCCTCCCACCTTCTCTGTCCAAAAGCTCCTCACAAAAGAAAGCAACAGTCAGTACACAAATGGCATCAGTCTTACAAATCAAGCTTTTCACAAATCAGTCCAGAAAAGTCACTCGTTACGTGGGCCTTTTAAAACTCCCCATTTGGTCTTTTAAAGAGTGCGGCCATCTGACGGCAACTGATAATTAGACGTGTTATTAAATGTACAACAATTTCCTAATGCAGCAAATGTTTAGCTGGGCCAAGTGGGAGAGTGGCAGCAGCAATGATTGGCTTCATCGGGGCCCGGGCCTCCTTTGATAAAGACAGAAGTAGCAGATCAATCTTCTGCTATTGCACTCACCCCTTAGAGTCCCTACTCCTCTCGCAGGCCCTCACTTCAAAGCCAGGGCAACATAATGTACAATCTTTTAATAGCTTTAGACCAAAGCTCTGGGGAGCTCTCTGCCACTGTATACCCTGCCTCAGTCTAAACACCTAATCAAGATTACCTGGGCCGGCCACAATAGCAGCTAAATGCAATTCAAGATCTACAGCCCCTTTGAAGTCTTCATTGGGAAAAGCAGATGTTTCCCGGGTACAGGAGGTAATACAGCTTGCTGCAATTGCCAGACTTTGTTGTGACATCGTCTCACAGAGAGGCAATTACGAGCCTCCCAATTTAGTAAAAAAGATATTACACAGCTTACCGTGCTCAAAATGCAATACAGGCTTGATCATTTGCTCCAACTGATTGGGATGTTTATAATGGGTGACAAAAGGCAGGGGGAATAGGTGATGGTTAGAGGTGCAGAGTGTGTGTGTGTGTGTGTGTGTGTGTGTGTGTGTGTGTGTGTGTGTGTGTGTGTGTGTGTGTGTGTGTGCGTGTGTGTTGTGTGTGCGCGTGCGTGCGTGACACTGCCTATTCTTATTGATCATCTGTAACAGCACCCAATGTATAACAGTATTTCTGTCATTTTGAAAAAACATTCTTCCATTTTGTCGGTCAGTTCACGTATGGTTCAGATAATAACCAAAAGCAAACCAATGTACCTGAAAGCTAGAGAAAAGGACCATACAGCTTCAATGATGAAACAGCATATGGTCCTGGAGGTTTGTCTGACAGTGCCCTGAATTCTTCCCAGTATAACAGTAACATGTCAGCGTATTATACACATTCACAAACACACTTATTGATGGATATGGTACAACTGGATCCACTCACTCCTTGTGACCTTCACCTATTCAAGCTCACAGAATTGGTGGCATTCAGTGAAAAAGTCTTCAGCCTGTCAATACCATTGATCCACTCAGATGGTCCTCTGCCGCTGAGGGGAGCCCTGAAGTTAACTAAATGATTTTCATTACAGCATTAGCAGAACACATTCTCATGGCTCAAATGGGTACATTAGGAACAACTGAAACAGGAAAATCGACGCAATATGATGTGGTGGAATAAGACAGGCACTGATAGTAATGGATGCAGTATTGATAACCCTGAGTAGCTGTTGTTGTGTATGTTTTAATTGGCCTTCCCAAAGGCTTTAGTTTCTAGTGTATATCTTTTATTTCAACATTTTCAGTATCAGTATTTTGCTTTCTCTTTCTGATCTGTCTAAAAGTGCTTAAGGAGTCAGCTAGCAGAGTAAATCAGGTTTAGGAACATCCTGGTCCTCTCCCTTGGTTAACATGTGAGCCCAGTGTAATGTGAACATGTAGTAAAACATACTTTTGTTTGTGTTTATGGAATCTCTGTTGCCAGTTCCAGCAATGGCCACATAGCTGCTGCACAGCTGAGACACCATCACTTAAGCTTTTAATTTCCTTTAGGGAATGTGCACACAATCATTGGTGGTGTTTCTGCACTAGGGTTTGCCAGAGATGATTTAAATAAAAAGAAAATAGGAGTCTGAGTAAAAAAGGAGAAGATTGGAGGAGCGTTATTATTGTGAGCACTTGAGCAGCCACCTTGACGCTGCCAAGCAGATGAGAATACATATTTTCCCTCTGGAATGGGCAAAGCTGATGTTTGCTAAATCAGTGGCATTAGATGCATGAGACACTCGCTCACAGGCCTCCTGCTAAATAATTTGGTGAGATCATGCGAAGAACAGCTCCAGCCCTTGTTACACTGGGAGAGAATTCAGCCTCTTATCCAGAGCTCATGTGTGTCTGCTGTTGTTTTGGGTGTGAGTGGTTGGTTCATGCTTTGTGCTCAACCCCATTTCAAAGCAAGAAAAAAACACCTAAGATCTTGAAAAAGCTACACTTTGCATGTTGGCATATCTTACAGAAATGCAGAGGATTTAAAATATCTAGATTCCACGGCAGCAGTCTTTGAATATGAAAAGGCAGATTTAGTGAAGTGCTGTTGTGTAGTGTTTTGATGCGCGTCTCTTTGCCCTTCACAGCTCAGCACTCACCAAAGTCTGGCTGGGATTTTGCAGCTTTTCTACAGAACCGCTGATCCAAATAACATTACACTCAGCACTGCTCTCTTCCTGGTGCACGGCTAAACACATGCCATGTGTGAGATCATCAAAACTCAGATAAACACACATATACAAACACACAGACAACTGTCATTGTGTTATTACATTTACAAGGCAAGGCAATTTTATTTATATAGCACCTGTCAACACAAGGCAATTCAAAGTGCTTTACGAAATGAAAGACATTAAGAGCATTAAGAAATAGAGCAGTGGAAACACATTTTAAGATAATAAAAAAACATAAAACAAGCTCATATAGAATAAGACAGGTATAAAATACATGAATACAAGTTACAGTGCAGTGTAAGATATGAATAGTTTATTAAAAAGCAGCGGCAAAATAACGTTTTTTTTGCTTTGTTCAAACACAGTGTTTTAATGAAAGTGTGTAGGTGACTATCTGTTATTTCTATTTAGAATGGAGGTTAAACATGCTATATGCTGGGCCACCCATGCTAAGTCTTTCAATCAGTCTTGTCTATATCACTACCTTTTTGCTCTGACATTCTACATCAATGAAAAAATGTTGTTCTCAAACTGTTAATCCTATTATAACCCCAGTTCACCCAGATCAGTGAAGAAAAGAAAACCCAGCGGGAAGAATACCCCAACCGTCAGCAGCGGCAGCAGCAGCAGCCCCCCCCTGCCCGGGGGTCACAGCTGAGTGGGGGGACTGTCTGAGCTCAACACTGGCCACACCAGCCTCTGTAACTCAGCCAAATCCTCAGAAGACATCTTCCTCACAGCCTCTGCTGCCCAGCATCCACCTGAACATCCACCTGAACACTTCCCATCTCCATCCTTTTATCCAGCGGGGTGGCCAGGATGACATCATCAATTGACACCTCCTCACTGGAGCCCCCCATCTGAAGTTGAACTTGCCTTTTTCCCTGGATGTCAACAAACGAATCACCACCGAATCCTGAAGAGTAGTCCTGAACAATGGCAAAGGTGAGCCTTTTATATACGTATACATCTTTTTTCTGACCAAGATTAGAAAGATACTGCATTTGAAGCATTGGAGAAATGCTGCAGCAGGTAGTTCATAGAAAGAGAGACAGACATGGACTCATTAAAGCAAACACTACAGTGAACTGACATCCCAAATGAAAGCATAATGGTTTATGAAAAAGACTGCTAGCACTGAGGCAAGTACAACAATGAAAAGGAATAAGAATGTGCAATACATACAATTATAAAAAGGGAAAATACATTTTTGTTTAGTAGTCTATTACAATGGAAACTTCGTTTTTATCCACCAATTACTTTGCGTTCCAGGACAACTGCATTAAAGTGGCCCCTATCCTGTGAAGGGGAGCACCACAAGTGTCCAACTGAGACCCACACTAAGCCGTTTCCACAAAACCTCCCCGGGACCCCCAGCACCACTCTGTCCCCAGGCTCAGGCCTCGCAGTGCTGCCCCCTATAAGAGAGTGGATGACAGGGAGAGAGCCTGAGCCGAGCCCCGAGGACACAGAGTCTCACACTGACGGATACAGGAAGCTCAGGACCAGAGCAACGTACAAGGTGTGTGTGTGTGTGTGTGTGTGTGTGTGTGTGTGTGTGGTGTGTGTGTGTGTGTGTGTGTGTGTGTGTGTGTGTGTGTGTGTGTGTGTGTGTGTGTGTGTGTGTGTGTGTGTGTGTGTGTGTGTGTGTGTGTGTGTGTGTGTGTGTGTGTGTGTGATCTTCATATGTGCCCTGAAAGGAGGGATAATGACTGTTCAAAGGTTTGATTCCTTGTCTTTGTGTATGCCATCTAATCTGGGATGTCTCCTATGAAAAGGATTTGTATAATTGTCTGAAATACATGCATTTTAAAACTGTGTTAAAAAAAGGCTCAAGGTCCACATAATTTACTCAAAACATACTGAATAATTGCGTTCAAGTTAGAAAAAGAAGATCTCATTATGCAGTTAACAAAAGTGACACATGAATTCTTCAATGGAGTGGCATTCCCCTTTAATCCCACGTACACAAGAGGTTACACAAATAAATGCCTCTTTGAAGTCCCCAAATAATCCCATCAGCTGTCTCATGCAGGGACAGCTTAATCCAGCAGGAGTGTTCTGGTGAGTAAGGCACAAAACATCAGGTTAATTGTCTAGCTCCACTAAGCTACACTTAATTGCTATAAGATGATGACTATATAAACCACAAGGCTGCAGGCTCTGAAAAGCCGTTTAAAGATGTGTTAGAGGATAAGGTGATTAGAAGCAAGAGAGTCTGAGGCACAGGGCCACTAAAGATGCCCATTTGCATTTAATGATTTGGCTGTTTGTATTTTCCCCCCTCTCTGGTTTGCCAGGCTGAGATATTGAAATATTGAAATACAGGTGACTGTCATTGTCATAAAAACAATTGTCCATGATTAAAACTCACCTCAGCATTGATGCAAACTGACTATTGATATTTCATAGCTTTTTTTGCTTTCATGTTTTCAGTGTCTTTTACATGACATTACATTACGTTACTTGTTAGACGCTTCTATCCAAGCGACTTACATACTCAATACTGTGGACAATCCCCACAGGAGCAATTTGGGGTGAAGTGTCTCAGGGACACAACGACATGCTGACTGCAGAGGGGTTTGAACCTGTGACCCCCTGATCCAAACACCTACGCCACACGCCTCTTCTTCACACACAAAGCCTGTGTGATCTCTGTGTGTGCAGAGATAGTACCAGGTCTGCACATGGCTGGACATGCTCTCAGTGAATGATACACTTCTTACACAAAATGTCCCCAACAGGGACAAACAGAGAAATCCAGGCATGAACACAGACGATTGATTATGTATGATGTATATAGTGTGTCATATTTATTGTTACAATAACTAACAATTGAGTTAAGTAGACCCCAGCAAGGCCGCCGAGTGCTCCGAGTGGTATTCATACTGGAGCCTTCACATGTTCATCCTGTGGTGCCCAACACCACTCATCCCCTGACCTCCCCTCTCTCCCACCATGTTAGCCATCATGTCTGACGAGATTACTGACTCAATTTGTAAAGCAGTCTTGCTGTAGTGCCCCGGCATGAAAGCAGATGAGCGTGACTTAGGGGTTCTAGAAGGGAAGGGGGCCTGGAAAGAAAGAGACCCTGTTGTGTCCATGGCCGACGGAGAACAAATTGAAATCCCCCCTCTGAAAAGCAGCCAGTACAATCTGGAATGATTAGCTCTATGTTGTCTGGGACAGCTTGTGGATTGCACACACACACACACACACACACACACACACACACACACACACACACACACACACACACACACACACACAACACACACACACACACACACACACACACACGCACACACACACACACACACACACACACACACACTCACACACACACACACACACACACACACTCACACACACACACACACACTCACACACACACACACACACTCACACACACACCACACACACACACTCACACTCACACACCACACACACACACACCACACTCACACACACACACACACACACACACACACACACACACACTCACACTCACACTCACACTCACGCTCACACTCTCAAATCATCATCATCATCATCACCAACTGCTGTGAATGAAGGGGAATACAGTTGTTCTCTTTGTGTCTCCCCTATCAGCCAAACACTGTTGCACACACACTAATGTGAAGTACTAATATGTTTCTGGTTTATTTGAAATAATAGTTTATTTAGTATGACCAAGACAACCACTATCATTAAACACCACTGCAGAGACACACATTTATCCTAATCCACAGAAGAAGACATCAACACATTTTTTTGATTAAGAGCTGATCTTACCACAATGTGAAAGCAACGATCCATGTGTCATCACTTTAACGTTAAAATACAATTAAACAATACTCTAATAAAGCGTTCTGATAAGCATGTCTCTGTAGGGCTCTACTTGGCTCTGTGGTGCTTTGAGCTAAATGCTAACACCATCATTGCAGAGCTCACAGTGATGGCAGTTATTAGGTCAATACGGTGTATGACGTTGCTGCGCTGTGTGGATTTGTATATGTGTGTTTTACACTTTTACGGCCAAGAACAGGCGTGAACCAACGTGTGGCTGGGTGGACTGGGTTTTTTCAGCTTTCCACAGAACTACTGAATCAAATAACTTAAAGCACCACTCTTCTTTGAGTCCTCAGCTCGAACACCCCACTTTACGTAAGTTGTTCCTATTGGCCAGATAATATACGTGTGTATACATTTACACAAACACAGACCTGTCTCTCTTTATAGTATGATGGGGAAAAGACAAAGTGACAACGTGGTTATTATACATTGGAAATATTTCACATATGTGCAAACTTTGGTCTGTTGGTGTCGCTAGATGGATTAGTCAGAGGTTGTTAGAAGTAGTGTCACAAGTCATTAGGATCCTTCTCTGGAAACCATCGGTACTAAATTGTATGACCCCAATCCAATAGTTGTTAAGACATTTCAACTAAATTGTCATCTGCATGGTGGCAGGAGATCATTATAGTGGGCTTCCTCACCTGGGGATGTTGAATGTCTGTACCAAATAACATGGCAATCCATTCAATAGTTCAATAGTTCAGTCTGTACTGTATCGCCATCTTTTGAGCCACGTGACGTCACAAGTGTGGCTGAAAGCATCAAAACAGTCTCCGGGTATGATGTGTATGGCTTAGCGTGAAACAATCAGTCTCGATCACTATGTGATCTTCTAAATGCATCATGTGAACCCAATGAGAGATGTCAAAGCTGGTCATAATTGAAGTCAGGATTTTATTTTTTGACCCATTCTGCCGTTTTGACCGCCATCAAAGCAAATGGAGTTCAGTTCAACAAAGGTCATCTCCAAATGAAGTATTCAAAAGCTTCACTGTTTGACACAGATTCAAACTATACTCTCTCTCCCTCCCTCTCTCAGGCATACAGTCTTAAAGACTACAAGCAGCTGAAGTCAGATATACATCTGCGAGGCCTGGGCCCTGACTACACAGCAGCTGAACAGACAGTAAGTATTAGCAGGGGTTCATTTACCTCCTTTTCAAACATTTCTTATTCCCATCACATAAAGAAAAGTTTAGGGGGACTTTACCGCAGATATATTTCAGATATATAACTAAAATAATTTGTAGAATTGACAGAGCAAGAGAAACGGTAATCGTTCCAAAAGTAGCTGACAAGCCGTGAGATGCACATCTGCCTCTGTTGCCTCCATTTCAGATGTCTGCTATATCATTATCCACATGTAACCATTTGATCAGAGGACAAGAAATAAATGATGACACAGAAGAACTAAATACAAAAGCTCTCTTACGTACCATGAAGTTATCGTTTGCTGTAAAGCCATATTACCTTGAGGAGTGACTCGCAGATAGGATTTAGTTTGGACAAACATGTTCAGCTGTCCCCAAACTGATGTCCAAAAGTGTCATTGTGTATCCACTAACCCTCTTCCAATGGTCCGAGTTCATCATTTAAAGGCTCCCATGCTGTTTCACAGATAAAATGACATTTACAAAGCAAATGAGAGCACTCCTAAGAAGCTAAGTGCTCTGGGCTGTGATGTATCTGTTGTTAATCCTCTGTTGTAAAAAGTGAGCATGTTTGACCAATTTCCACAAGATTGAGCCCTGGGCATCTCCAGGTCCGAGCCTATTAGTGAGTGATATGTCTAAATGTTGATCGGCCCGCTGAAAGGCCCGCTGTGTTTGGTATTGTTGGGCTACGTGGAGAGGCTCTGTCGGAGGGGGAGCACAAAGAGAAGAGCCTTAAGAGAGAACTGACTGAGTTAATTAAACCTCTCCTTCTCTCTTACCATCATCATGCTGAGAAAATGAAACGACAGAAGCTGTATTCAAATGTGATCCGTGAGCAGAACAAAAACATAAGTAGGATCCCCTTTCTACTGGCCAAGGACCCGGAAGGCAGCGACAAGAAAGTTCCCAGGATGAAGGTGTGTGTGTTAATCTTTTTGAGTGTGTGTGTCCTCGTGTGAAACCTAGCACATCCCTTTTCAAAACAGTCTGTTTTTTAACTGAGACAAATTGTTACTTAGCAAAATGACAAATAAAGAGTGCAGGAGATTATGGAGAATGTCTCTGCAGGGCTCCTCTCCGGACTCACTGAGCAGGAATAACTGGTGTCGCGCCGCTGCTTAGCAATTACTCATAAAATACT
Organism: Trematomus bernacchii; assembly: GCF_902827165.1. Taxonomy (NCBI): domain Eukaryota; kingdom Metazoa; phylum Chordata; class Actinopteri; order Perciformes; family Nototheniidae; genus Trematomus; species Trematomus bernacchii. The sequence continues at coordinate 3,278,087 of NW_022988007.1, read as the reverse complement.
GTGTACTGAACACTAGATAACCTTTAAATTACAGTTGTGTTTTAAGTGACATATTCTTGTTATGAATGAATATAATCAAAACAAAACATCATGATGATTGAAAGTCATCAAGTTGTTTTACTACAGAAGGGGGTACTGCAGATAGAGTTCAGATGAATGCTCATATACATACTGTGTACATATATTACACCTGACTTATAACTAGGTTTGATTGAATAACTATGGTCAACTAACCTGTTACTTATTGGTAATCCAACTGAAGCGTTGACTTTCATTTCACGTTTTATGTCAACACATTTCACATAACAGTACGAGGTTAGTTGAAAGCAATAACAGTAGGTAAACAAATGATATTTGTATTAATATTAGGTTCAACTTAATATTATTGCTTTCAACTAACCTAATACAGTTATGTGAAATGTGTTGACATAAAACATGTAAATAAAGTCAACGTTTCAGTTTTCCAGTGCAGACAGAAGGTGGTCATGTGATGATGTCATGTGGTCATGTGATACTAAAACACAACCAAGGCTCTGAGCTCTCTCCGGGGTTTTACTGCATGTCAGCATCCTGTGGGACTGTTCCCATCTTTCCACACAGATGATAGCTAAATACACTATTTTACCTTGAGTTTTGAAATGTTTTATAACAAGAAAACAATTGAAGCTATACTGAGAGTCATAGCATCTACTGTAATATATGTTTTATTTATCAGGAGAGTTTCACAACCATGTACTATGTACTTTACATGAGAGAAACACAACATGACATTGTTTGAGGTCACAGTGAACAGTTTTTACAGACATTTCTGAGTAGCATTTCTATCATTAGTAACTACATTAACATCTGATGATCTCTCTCTCCCTCTCTTTCAATCTTAGGCCTTGGAATATGCCAAGACCATAGCCAAACCTGTGGCGTCTCAAACCCCCAAACAGAGAGAGCAGCGGTCCGAGGGCTCCACTGAGCGCGCTCCGTACCTGGAGGGCCTGGACCACCCCCCACCGGACACACTGGAAGTCCTTAGACAGCGGCATGAAGAAGAAAAGCAGGCTGTGGCACTCTTCAGGAGGGTTCATGCTGTCTGAAGCAAGGAGGCCGTCTATTTGATATGAGACCTTATATCTACACACTATGATATTTGCATTCATTTACTAGGGCTAGTTTCAAATCTATATTAACTACCAGAAACATATTGGCACGTTTTTCAAAATATTTATCAAAAGATAGATAAATATCATTTCTGAAAAGATTGGCCGCCTTAGCTAGCTTCTGTGTTGCTCTCAGTACTGGGTATACCATGTCTGATTTGACAAGAAATGCATTGTATGACTTATTGGTGTTTGTTTTAACCATAGATGCTAGAATGTAGTTCTACAATGGTAATTCTAAAGCTTGTGAGCCTAGATTTTGGGAGTCAATGTAGCCACAACATTTTTTAAACTAAACAAAGACAAAGCACATAGAATGAACTACTGGGACCTTCTTCTTGAAGTGTACTGTAAAAAAAGGAAGGAGCAGTTTATGTAGAACTGTGTCTGACCGTTAAAGGAACTGCAGTGTAAAGCACTGTGATATTAGATTAGGCTGCGTTCTGCCTTCTGAATTACAATTCTCTTGGACCCATTGTTGCAATGCTTGTATCATTAGCTACCTACAGCTTAGTAATGTATACATTCAAGTCTGGGTCAGCCTGGTGTTTGTTGTAGCGGCATGTTGACACGTTCTCATGGTAAAGCAGTGTGATTCCTCTTTAATGACGTCTCACTGACAGTGGCACAGTCCCAGGGAGGACTTTGGAACTTGGAATATCTATGCTAATGTATGTTCCAAAATACTAAACAAAACATATCTTTATATTATTTTCTTTGTACCCAAACATGTATAGCACCTGTGACACATGTTCCAGTGACTGCAGTCTCTGTGATCACGTGGTAGATGAAACAGTTGATATTTTATAAAGCTGCACGTCAATGAAAATACATTTTTGGCACTCATTATATTTATCAAATCCTTATTAACTTGGCACCCCAAAGAGCAGCTTTGCACGAATAAATGTTCACACTGTGGGATGAACACTGTCTGACATATCCAACCTGCTAGAATGATTCTTCAGTGTACTGAGAATGAATGATGAAGCACACACACACACACACACACACACACACACACACACACACACACACACACACACACACACACACACACACACACACACACACACACACACACACACACACACACACACACACACACACACACACACACACACACACACACACACACACACACACACACACACACACACACACAATAAACAATATATAAAACGCAATATTGATGTGATATTATTGAATATGCTAAATGATCAGACACATAATGGCACAATAGACTTTGTCCTTTTGCTGAAGGAGAGGTAAATGTCCCTGGGGACTCATGTCTTTAACGACATTAAGTGATAGAACGTCATAGTCCAATCCCAACCATCCCAGACCACTGATGCCCACACTACATCTTTCATGGAAGAGACAGGTGATCAAATATAGATATCATTACCCCATTACACCTGCATTACACCGTTTCATCTAGAATACTCCACACACCAATTGTTGGTGTTCCCACTTTTACAGTGTAGAACGTCCTGCTCAAATCACAGATGACACTCTGAAGGTCCCCTCATGTGGTCTCAGTCCTGGTTCTGTAGCCATGTTCTAATATAAACTCCACCCCAATACGAAACACTCAAGCAGCTCATTTTACTAATTGAACCCTCAGATCATTATCAAAGCACTATTTACCTCTGTGCAATATTTTAATTAGATTATAGTCTCTATTTAACCCATCATGGGCTCTTTGAAGCTCTGTGTTTTTAGTGTTAAGTCCTCAGACAGAGCCCTTTTTAATTTAATGAGAAACGCTGCCTATCCAGACTGAGTCACTGCATCTTTTTTAGGTCCCACCTACTCATTTTTCGCCATTGAAATCCAGTTAATTGAAGGAGTCTTTCGCTGCTATACATGAAGGGGGCCAAATTAGCATCCCTTTTTGCCCATTGGGAAGCCCGGGGAGACGAGGGTCTTTGATGTGAGGAGCTTTCAGCCGCGGCAGGCTTCCTGTGAGTGAGCTGATGGCCCTGCTATTAGGGCCAAATGCAGATGCGTCCATGTGTTGCAAAACGCTTAATCTTTTAATTGATCACCTTCTGCATGGCCTATTCTCCACATCGTTTTTTTTCCTCACTGACCTAATCACATTTTGAAGAAGGGATGAATTGCTTTTCAAAAACCCAGGAAAGAACGGCAAGTCCTGTACGAAGGTGAAAAGAGCACGGCATGAATTTGTGCAAATGCCTAAGAGATGATCTCTTATCACATTATTGATTAGACAGTATAACCCCTTCACCCTACATATGTTAAAATAAATAGTTGACTATACACTCAGAGACGGTTCATTCATGCCTCTCACCGCAGCGTTGGTCTGTGGACCAAAGGGAACACACTCCCATGAGGCAGGTGACTTTTCTGTTTGTTGATATGAAATCTGTTGAACAAGATTATTTGAATGAAATATTCTGGACCACTGGTAAAGTACTCATTAGTGAACTAATGAAATATCACTGAAAAAGTGTAAACACTTTCTTTTCCTCCACCATATTGATGAGGACAATACTGATGCACGGAATTCCAAATCCAAATCATAACCTTACTAAATCAAATAGATAATAAAAACAATATTCACTGACAGTGAATTGCCTAAATCTGATTAAAATGATATTAAATATTTCTTAGATTTTTCTTTTTGTTCCATTCCATCCTCAAAAACAGTAGCATAATAAAATGTCTACAAAAATATTATTTTTGGAAAACTTTTTTTTCTATGACCATATTGTGCACAAACCCCCAGAATAATGTGGTTAAGCTGCATTTATACACACATTTATTCTTTGCCGTAATACATTCTCATATTGCACATTTGGGTTGACTTTTGACTTTAATTTGAGTAGATATCATTGTTTAAATATATTAACATTGGTAACCATATTGACTGAATTCCAAATATCCTTTCTATCTCTAGAGCTGAGCTGGACTCATCTTTTTTTTAATTAGTCTAAAGAAATAATACTTTTTACATCTTAATATGTTGACTGTTCTTATACGTTTTTTGCACATCTACCCTCAAGCGTTTACCACTGGGAAAGGCATTTATTTCCCCTGCTCTTTATTAAAGATCATGTAACTGTGTACCTGAAACAACTTCACCAAACAAACTGCTGCTTTCTCCTGAATTTCATTCGTAAATATCCGCATCGTTTGATTAGAAATATCCGTGTTAGTGGACTTGTCTGGTAATGAACATAGAGTGGTTTATCTTAGGGAGGAATATAAAAGTATCTTATTACCACATGCGGCTGGAATAATAATAATGCTACATTCATTTTATATTTATGTGGTTCAATTTGAGACTTTTCCACATGATTCCTTGTTAATTGAGGTATAACAATACAGTATATACAACAAAGACAAATGAGCTTTAAAAATGTATAGCAGAAGCCGATAATCGATGTATCATTTATATACTATATATATATACATGTCAATTTACACACAAATATAAATCACAGAATTGTCATCGACCAAAAATGGATTTAAAAAAATGTTCAACAATATGGTAACGGAAAATTAAATATAAAAAGTAGTCTGATTGAGGAGCAAAATGATAGCTATAAAAGAGAAGCTTGGACAACTTTGTTTGCGATAAAAGTGCAAAAAGATGGGGTAGCATGCGGCTCGTTCATAATCATCTGTAGCCTGTGTGTCCGTCCCAAAATAAAAAAGACATTGGTTTGACATTTTACAATACACACATGTCTACACGATTGAAAATAAAAATAATAATAATAACAATAATAATAATAATAATAATAATAATAATAATAATAATAATAATAATAATAATAATAATAATAATAATAGTAAGCCTAATAATAATACTTATTAGTACTATTATTATTATTATTATTATTATTATTATTATTATTATTATTATTATTATTATTATTATTATTATTATTATTATTATTATTATTATAATAATAGGTAGGCCTATATTCCGCGTTTTGTCAGACGTCACAACACGAAAATGCTCATAAAAATCTAAAAACCAATGGGCCCACCTCTGGGTTTAAATACATATTAACATTGTGTTGCAGGCAGCCGTTCCCCGTTAAACGGTAACGCGCGTATCAAATGAAAGGGAGCGGCCGGTGTTATCTACAGTGATTTACAGTGTGGCGTTGCCCGGTACAAACCGACCTCTACTATAGTAGATGGTCCGGGGAGCAAATGTCCTCCTCAATGTCCACATCGTCCTCGTCCTCGTGCAGCAGGTAGTCCGGCTGCGGCGCGCGCTCCTCCGCGCTCCTCTCCTCGCTCTCGCTGGAGTTCTCCGCGGACCTCTCCCCGGACCTCTCCCCGGACCTCTCCCCGGGGCTCTTCCGCTCGTCCTGCACCTTCCTCAGCTGCTTCTTGTGCTTCATCCGCCGGTTCTGGAACCACGTTTTCACCTGCAGGGGGAAGTGTCAGAGAGTGTGTGTCAGAAAAAAGTCCCATATTTATTGTTTTGCAATCTAAAGAAATACCAAAAAGCATCAATAAAAACGACCTTTTCGTTTTTTAGAAAAACATTAACGATTAAAGAGGTGCTCCTGAATTTATTTCCTGGTTGTATTATTTATGTAACCTAATATAGAATATAGCCTACTCAATTACTCAGAATTACACTACAGCAATTCCTAGAAAATATTAGAATTAGAAATAGCCAGTTAACTAAATTAATTAATTTTGATCTTATAATAAATAGACTATACACGTTATGCCAATGCCGTTCTCTGTTGTTTGTTTTTCAGACAGCCTATCATTTATTTGATATGATAATATAATTAATGTTCTCTCTGTAGCCTATCTCCCGCAGTCGGGGCTTCAAGTGTGTGTGTGTGTGTGTGTGTGTGTGTGTGTGTGTGTGTGTGTGTGTGTGTGTGTGTGTGTGTGTGTGTGTGTGTGTGTGTGTGTGTGTGTGTGTGTGTGTGTGTGTGTGTGTGTGTACCTGTGTCTCGGACAGGCTGAGCGCAGTGGCCAGCTCCACTCTCTCCGGGGTGGACAGGTACCTCTGGATCTCGAACCTCTTCTCCAGGCCGGACAGCTGAGAGTCGGAGAACACGGTGCGGGCCTTCCGGCGCCGGCAGTGTTTCCCCGGTAGCTCCGCGTGGTGCTGGAACAGGGCCGGCATCTGCATCCCTGCAGGACAGGACCAGGGTTAGAGGTCTCACATTTCATCAAAAATAAATATATAGTCTGAGAAACTAAGTTCACTGTGTGTAATGAATTAGCTTCGGGTTCATTCTAGTTTCATAATGACTTATCGATGGCTTTTAGTGAATGTAAAATCATAACTTAGTTTGTATAATCAGAAGCAAACATTATACACATATCAGAAAATATCAATTATACACATTTTACTGCAGAAAAAAAACAACATAACAACGATCCTTAAAGAAATAATAATGACTAAGTATCGACAAATCTGAATAAATCTTCAGATGCTCCACCAGCCAACCATTATAATACATTTCAACCTGTCTGTCACGGAGTGGTGTTAGATCCCACTCTCAGTATTGAATATCAATCTCTATATTCCTGACTTTCATTGATAAAATGAGCAGATAAGGAGTTTATAAATATAGGAAGGAACTTCTTTAGTCCAGGCAGGCCTGTCTGACAGGAGGCTTCTGTCTGTCGGGTCTCTCACGGCCGTGTATGCTTACCGGAAGTGAAGAAGTACTGGTGGTGCTCCGGCTTGTGGAGGTGGTGGTGCGGATGTGGTGCCAGTATTGGGGTTGGCATCAGGGGGTAGCCATAATCCAGGATGGGCATCCGGGAGGCCAGGGAGCTGCAGAAGGGCGAGGGGATGACCTCTCTCAGCGGCTTGGGTTTGTGCAGCAGGATGTCCTCAATGAAAAACGACGTGGACCTGTGCGCGGGCGCCGCGGACAGGTAGTTCATGCTCATGGTGCTGGTGGTTATTAAAGAAGCTTCTGAAGCTGCATCAACATCTGCTCTGCTTCCAGCTTCAGCTCCTGTTATCACTGAACTCACACAGATATCAGTGGGAGGGCAGATTTCCAGCAGGCATTTATTCAGACAGATAGCGGATTGGGGAAATTGATTTACGCACCAGCCAATAAGAGCTCTGGATGGGCGGAGGGGAGATGTGAGGGGCCTGTGTCTCCTTCTGATTGGCTAAGACTTGTTCAGGCTCTATGAATCAGGTCGGTCGCTCACCGTGGTGCTGAAACACTTTATTGGTATTGTCGCAGTTTTACTTTTTTGGAAGGAACATCTATTTTCCATTTCAAGACAGTTCTGATCTGTTTTAAATATGTCACAGTGTTATACTCCATGGTTAAACATTTGAATAACTATATTCCCAGTAGTCTGGTGATGTAAAAGATGAAAAGCTTCATTCTGCCGAAGGAATATGCAGCTTTTGTGTTATTGTTGTTGTCTGCTACGCTCCGACGTGTCTGGTTAAGCACGTGCTATTTGCACGTATGCAGGCTATTTGTGTGTATTTCACCGAATCGAAAATTGTGTTTTTATCGGTGGGATATTTATTTAATATCGCTATAAGATGAGAGCTGAACCATTTAATGTAATTTATAATTCATATCTTTCTATAATAATACACGAGGGACCTCGACACCAAACTTTAAAATGATTTAGGCCTATATTGAAGTTTGAACATGTGACCACAGAGTGTTTTTTAATTGTCTGGTAAATTCACTCGGGTACTTCATTTTTCCTTCATGTTAGTTTTTGAATGAAGTCATGTCGCCTGTGTCACATGAGGATTGTTCTGATTCAGGTCTGCCTAGTAATTCCGCCCAAATTGGCTGTAATTGTCGGTATTAAAAACTGGGAGAGTACAAGTGCCGCTCCTGTGCCCATTTGCAAAAGAAAGCTGCGCTATAATTTGTTGATATGGTGTTGTCATCACATTTCCAATCAGGCCGCTTAATGTGAAAGTGTCTTAATGTAGGCAGAATTCACGCTGCAATGCTATTAGGCAATTAAGGGAGATGTTAGAGCGGAAGTTGTAATCCTTGGGCTAGAGGACAGGATTTCCATTTGATCAGATGGAGGGAGAACAAATTAATTATTGGGAATCAGTTGCTGTGGAAAAGTGCTCTGCGGCATTAGTTTGCATATTGTGTTCAATTGACGCGTGTGCTCAGTATGTAAATTGGCATAGTTGGCTGGTTGCAATAAAACACCTTTTGGGTTAAAGGCGACTAACGCTGGTGCAAAATGCGCACCATTTTCAAAAAGTTATGAGACATCCTTCCTCTGCAAAATACATATTGTGTCATTTAAAAAAAAAAATGCATGCAAGTTGAAAGGAGGCCGCATGAGCCATTTCAAACACCCGGCCGCAGCAGATGGAGGTAACGCGCGCACCTGACTGCGTCAATCCCTTTATGGAGCGCACCAGGATAACAAGTGGCTTTTAGGGGGAAATTAGAAAGTAAATGGAACAAATGGTGATGAAATCGTCTTAAGAAGCCGTTCTCGAGGCGCAGGTAAGCGGCTTTCTGTGGCCATTTCATTAAGTAAAATGTTGAGCCGGTCAGTGCGTCACTGCTTTAAGTGACACGTTTGGATGAGAGGGGGTTTACTGAGCTGACAGTGTGATGGTGAGAGACGGAGCAAGAGGTTACTTCATCCGAATACATATTTGGGGCTTTCATAACAAATAATACAAATCCATTTGACATACAGAGTCAAATCAATGTCCTCTGGTCCTTTTTATTCTGATAGTAGGCTATTTAAATAAATAGTTTAAGACATAAAACAACGACTTTCTGGCAACGAAATTATGCTTTTAGGTATTTTATATTTATATATTTGTTTACGTTGCTCTAAAATGTATTCATGTCAATTGTAATATTTTGTTCAGAGTAATGCAGCATGCTCTTTGTAATTACATGAGTACAGTTTTTATAGACATGCACGCATGTGACTTTCGCTTTCTGTGACTCCATTGGTCCACAAGGGTTTTGGAAAAATGATATTTGTTGTACTTTTGGATGCAGACGGATTCTATTATAATACATAATAACCTCTCTGTGGTTATGGACACCCGTTATTATAACGCTAAAGGCGGGCCCGGATCGGACTCTCAGTCACATATTTCCAGCTTCCAAGCCTCCAAAAAATGCTCTCAGATACATTTAAAAATAATACAAATACATCTGCAACCAAGCACAGTTAAATAAATCAAGAACATGATAAAGAGAGTGAGCTAAAGATGCACAGCGCCTGTGGATGAAAATAAAGAGTCGTATTCTCCCAAATCTTTTTATTGAACTGGTTCAACTTTGATCCTACATGGTCCAGAGGTAAGCTCTGCACCGTGTTGATGGTGAGAGTCCACACACAGCCTGGCTCATTTCTGATGATGGAATAAGAAGTGTTCTAATGAGAGTTGGAGCTCCTGGGGCATTCATGCATCCGGTAGGCACACAAATAGAATATACCTGAAAAGAAAGAGAGGGCAGGTCTTTGTTATTCATCAGGAAGTGTCAATTCCATGCAGTGGCTTATTTTAATTGTATTAGGTTTTTATTGACACAATACACTATGCTCAAATGTGTGGGAATTGTATCCCTTTATTTAATGAGCAGAAGCAGCAAAGTGTGGGGAAGTCTGTTTCAGGCCATGTTCAGGGACAATCTGAGAAAAGGGAATTCAAATGAGGTCTCTCTATTTTGTGTCTGGATCAGCTTTAATGTCAACATATATATGAAAGGTCCTGATACATTATCCATGGGCTGTTTATTTGACATCTTTAGTGCATGCAAATGATATGAATAACATTTTGATAAGAATTGTAAACCATAGTCTTGATGTTTTTTCCATCACCTACTGGTTAGTTATTATATACCGTGATATATTGATATATATATATACATCATATTTTCAGTCTTAACCAAACAGATGAACATATAGTATTTTCCTCATATGGATGCTGCTCATAATTATCTCTTCACATTGAGTAATGAGAAAAGCCTGCAGGTAGTGCATGCTGGGGGATTCAGAGGTAGTGCATGCTGGGGGATTCAGAGAGCAGCATTCACTACAGCATGTCAATCACAGCTTCAGCTGCAGGTCCACGTTAGCTTCAGGTTAGCTCAGTGACTCTTTGTGTAATGAGTCTCTATAGGTGTTGTCTTTATTACAAACACTACATGAATAATGAAGAATATTATTCGCTGAAATGCAGGTAGTAGTTGACGCCAATATGTGGGAGTAAATACACTGCTTTATTGAAGTTTTGAAAAATTCCAACACGATATAATGTAAAAATAATCTGTATTTTGAGTGTGTTGCCTGCCTGGTCTGCTTCTCCAGGCAATGCTTCTGAACTCTGAGTGCAGTAATGCTTAGACAGCAACTTCCTCAAGTTTAGAGCTTTAAAAGAAGTCAACATTATTAGTAAAGGATCACAGCTTAATGTTGTTCAATTGAAAGTGAACACACCATCAATGGAACCGTTGGAAATGAAGGAACTTGACGGAACTGCTTTGAAAACCGAATGCAGATTTGATACAGATACAGGTTTTTTGGGCTGCATATTTACCTGAAAAAAAGGTGAGCACAACGGACACCCAGCCTATAATATATGACCAGGAGAACCTCCAGTTTCCATAGCGCTTCCCGTAGTAGTTCATAGTCACACCAGTGTACACTGACATCGCTAGAAACACTAAAAGGCCTGTGCAGAAAAAAAGAGAAAAAGAGTTTCAGAGAGACTGAATAGAGAGGAAACCATACTGCTGCTAAGTTTCAGGTCAAAACATACATATTATGCTTATTATGCTTCAGTTAACGTCAAAACAAATGCAAATGACAGCTCAAAGCCAACAAACAAAGAACAAATCAATAGCGTTGAACTTACATGAGATGAAAAACAATATGCCTGCAGCAAAGGTTTTGTCAAACCTGTCGAAGGAGGAGTAGTGGATGAAGGCCATGATGCCAATGATGATGCCGATGAAACAGGCCAACAGAGAGAGGATCATGAGGGCACGGGTAGCGTCTAGGTGGGCTGTGGACAGGGTCAATAGTCAATAGAAGTCACTGGTGGGGTCAGTGCAAGTCAACAGGGAGCTGTGATCTCAGCTGTGACCCCATGTTACTAACTGAGATTTGTTACTAACTGTAAAGCACTTACTCATCACTGTACCCTGTATGCCAAGGCAGGTCTGCCTTCACTTACTGTTCGGAGGCTCAGTCATTGGTACATATTCATATATAAAGCCATGCTGGGTAAACTACCGACTTATATCTGCTCTTTGATCTCACAGAGAGTGGCAAGTAGCTATTGCCTGAGATCCCAGGATGTGTTCTTATTACATGTGCCAAGTGCTAGGACTGTTTTAGGTACTAAAGCTTTTATGTGCGCTGCTCCTCTAGCTTGGAACACTATGCAAAAAACATTGAAACTGAGCATTTTGATTCCCTTGCATCGTTTTAAAGCACGGCTGGATGAAATGTTATTGGATACCTGTAAATGTAAATAGGTTGCTAATTTATACCCCTGTAATTATGTTGTGATGTCCTTTTTGTTTTCTGTTGTTTTTATGTGTAACCAATGTACCGCAGGTCTCCCTTGAAAAAGAGATCGTTGATCTCAATGGGATTTTTTAACCTGGTTAAATAAAGGCTACAAACAAACAAACAAGTTAACAAGCCAACATGATGAAGAGCAGCAAACATCCTCAAGAAATATAACAGACCACATTTCTAATTTCATCATCCATCAGTTGGAATTCCTAAATATATCAACTAAAACACAAGAGATGAAACTCTAACAAAAAAGTATAACTTATATCTATAACCATTTTTTATCAAATCAAAGTATCAGAGAAATGTTTTTCTTGTTAAACACAAGTAGTATTATCTGTATAATTCACACTGTAATGACAAATGTTAGCCTGCCACCATGTCAAGTGCAAGTGAGCTTTCCCTCCGCCATGCCATGGCGGCAGCTTTAGTGAGCGTGTGTGGAGCAGGAACACTCACCGATGCTGTCGTTGTGGGGGAAACATTTCCCCGGCATGCAGTACCGCCACAGGCCCTGGTGCATGTAGTTGTTGGACTGCCGATACTGCATCCAGTAATCGGTTGCTGTGGAAACGATCAGGAGGATGTTCCCCACGCCTGCACAGAACAAACCTCCACCCATAAAGCTGTACATCCTGCACCTGCAGACACACACACACACATACAGAGGAACATAAGGTCACTTAGCTGCACTGGCCTCACACACACACACACACACACACACACACACACACACACACACACACACACACACTTCAGCGAGAGAGGGTCTAAGTGTCAGTAATTGTGTTGTAATGAACATATTATTTCCGATGGATTGAGCTGCGGGGTCGCCTGTGTGTATGCCCCACTTTGTTCTCTTGGACATCAGTCCCCGAAGATGAGCTTTATACACACACACACACACACACACACACACACACACACACACACACACAGACACACACACACACACACACACACACACACACACACACACACACACACACACACATACACACACATACACACACATACACACACACACACACACACACACACACACACACACACACACACACACACACACACACATACACACACACACCGATGCTTTGATACTTGATACATCTATTGCTCATTGTTCCATCTGAATGCAATATCCTGCAGCCATCCCCTCTACGCATGGAGAGTTGTGGATTTCTTTTAGGGGGAAAGGATGATAGATAGATAGATATATATATCTTGTTATGTCTGAAAACCTGAGCGGGATGCTCGTTGAAGAGCTCTGTGTATTCATTGAAGAGCTCTGTATTTCTGCAGGATCACATTTCCCTCTCAGCTGCCTCAGTCTAAACCAGAGCACTTACTAAATCCATTTCATTCCCATATTGTAAAGCAAACGATATCTCAGGATGCCCATTTTTCTGGGCATATTTAACATTGCAATTATTTATTTTCGGCAATATGTTGTCAACCAGCTGGGTTTAATATTCTACAATGCCATGGACCCCCCCCCACCCACCAACATCATAGTCTGTTACAGAGAGAGAGGCGTTGGTTGCGTCTGCACTGACCTCGAGGCCCAATGTTTCCTTTTGATTGCATCACTCAACCTTTTTCACTAATTCTGCAACTCTTACTACATTGTGATGTGTAAACAACAAAAATACAACTAATGTTTGCAGTTTTCCATCTATAGTTTACATTATTTTTAGCCTCTAGAGGAGACTGTGTTTTAATTACTTTACTCTATTCACTGCACTGAAGTTACATGGACACATAAGAGATACAAATCGGTACATTTTTACCTAAAAGGCGCAAGACACAACGGTCTATATTTTCTGATTCAGCCATCAATATTTGCAACATTATTAGTGGAGTTCTTGGAACTGCAGCTGTGTCCCCAATACCACAAATACATAAAAAACACATAAAAACACAAGTGAACACCAACAATTATTGGACACAATTCAGTATGACCTTACCTTAAGCAAAACCTTTTAAAAAGATGTTAATGAAGACAGGGTTACCTGACAAAATACAACAAGACCCTATAATGCCAAGACTGGCAGATTCCAGCGGGCTAGTAGCACAAGCGTTAGACGGGTGAAAAGAGAAACTGGGGCTACAGCAAACACAGCGCTGAGACAAAAGGCCCGGGCCCAGCACTGGCCAATCAGCACACACCAGTTTTGTGGTTTGGGAATCTGCTGAAAAAACAGAAATGTTCAAAGCTTGGCAGGCTGAAGCAATACTGATGACTTCATGCTTTTATTGAAAGTGGAGGCTGAACTGGCTTTACTGGAGGGCAGCCAGGCATCACATGTTTGGCATTGAATACATTTAGATACAAGTTGTTGTTTTTAAAGTCTATTTGAGCACATTTAGGACTTACAAAATATAAAATACTCACTGTTAAATAAATAGAAAATACCCCTTGTTGAAAATGTAAGCCACTCAAACGCTGCTTGCCTCACTGTTTCTTTGGTTTAGGATTATTGTCCTGCTTGCTGCATTTGCCTTAATTAGGGTACTATGTGTAAAAAGAACAACCGTTCATACACTCTTGTGACAATATAGAGTGAAATTATTTTAAATAGTTTAACGGTAAAAGTCATGATTGTATCATTGGCACCAATTGAAACCAAAATCATGTGGTTCCATTGAACAAAAATATGATGACTATTGTGAAATGACTGCAGTTCAGCTCAGCGCTACTTTGTTATTTTAGTTTAAAAAGACCCACAAACCCATTGTACACTGTCGGGCCCTCGTTGGAAGCAAGAGACTAGCTCTGGTACACATGAGGGAGTGGAGAAGCTGCCCAATACTTCCCTTGGAGTTGAAAATAGTTAGTGTAGGACGTTTATTCATCAGGTTACCTCAAACATCATGTTTGTGAATAAATAGGCAACTGTTTTCCAACACAACCATCATACAAATAATTGAAGGTGATGTGTGTGGAAGGTCAACAGTCAGCTCTGAATAGTGATGACACTATTTGCATTGGGTATTCAAATAAGCCCTGTTTATTTCATATGCTGACGATACCACACATTTTCTTACAGATCAATAGGTTGATCAATTCTAAAAACAATGCTCTAGATATGGATTTCTGCTTCAAATGCAAATGTGTTTCCTTCATGTTAAATGAATGCTTATATGGTCGTTGAGTCTAACACTAGAACAGATCATCTTCGCCACCTTCTCACAGCTGATAATGCACTCTATGTCTCCTAGTATAGATCATAAATATATGAAACGCATTTCTCATGTGTCCAACAAAGTTGCAACAAAAATTGGTATTTTATGGAAAGTAAGACACATATTGTGAAAATAAATGTTTGCAATGAAAAGATGCCATGATGTATCCTTCATATCTTAAGGCAATATACTATGAGCAAGCACATCAAAAGCGTGTTTTCCAAATCTTTATATTAAATACAAATGTAAGAAGCTTCACTGACTGCAGTGAGTCACCAATGGGGCACACTCAAACATTTCAAACTCTGGAATAATTAAACATATCGGACATCAATAACCCTAACAATTCACTTCATTTTTCATTCCATTTATTTGTCACTAGGTTTAAGATGCAATTTATTACAACAACTGTGTGGATCTTCAATAAATGCAGTTCTACAGAACTAACAGGGCCAGTTCTCATGGAACAGCTGTGCTGACAGTGTTCAGTTCTGTGTACATGAGGTACAGTGTTTGGTCACCGGAAGATGCATTCTTTTAGACATTTAGAGACACGTTTGATGTCTGTTTGCAAATCAGTGGAAAGCATTTAGCTGTATTTCAGTAAAGGTTCGTTTTACAACCCCTACGTTTTCTTTATCCACCTGTTAAGAATGTGGACATGTTGTTAAAGAGGACACTGACTTTTTCAATTATAACATGAAATAGAAATGTTCATTCATGTGTAACAACACCTTTTAAAGCTGAAATATGTATTTAAATGTATTTTAAATTCCATGTTAATACTGGTATCACCAAAGGTACATGGAGGCAGCAGGTGTTTGGAGAAGCAGCTCACACCAGTTCATCCCATTCTGACCATCATCCCACACTGTGCCTCACACACACACACACACACACACACACACACACACACACACACACACACACACACACACACACACACACACACACACACACACACACACACACACACACACACACACACACACACACACACACACACACACACACACACAGACCCAAAGATGAAAGGAGTAGAGTAGCTCCATTACCTGCATTACAGCAAGTTGCTCAGACCAATTGACAACAACAAAATGCCCCAGAAAAAGCATTTTTTCTCCCCGAGATTTGAGTGCTGTACTTACATCTAACTTCATTTTTATAGACCACAGGCTATTTTCTTCCATCTGGAGAGTGGCAGCCAGGAGGGCATTTGATATCCTCCCATGCACCATCAAAGTGGACAATATGCCTCTGTGACAGAAGAGCAAATCCATGTTTTCTTGAATCCATCCAGCTTTTCAGAGATTAATTTTGTTATGAAAAGTCTACATTTATGTGGTATCATCAGTAGGTAAGGAGCTCATGCGGCACTTGGGAAGGTAATGTGACAAGAGTAATTACAATGAGTGTGTGTCTGCGTGGCTGCATTGTTGTGTCCCTGAGCTTCCATCTGCAGCCTGCGGCCTGCTGCGGCTCCATGGACCACCTCATATCTTTATAATGACTAGATGACAGGCTATACTGGCTGTGGACATTCTAATGACTTGTGGGTTATGCTGGTTAGCATCTGAAAACATCATTATAATGTATGTCTCACCTAAGCTCTGGTAGAAATTAACTGGACTTTTGAGGTAGGCTACTTTATTTTGATATTTTCATTTAATTCCGCTAATATTGTATTTGTATTCCACCACAAACAGCTAGGGTCTGATCTGACACATATGAAGCATTTATAAATGATGATGTGTTACATTTAAAGGCCCTGCAGGCCACCACACGGTTCTTTATGTTTTTATGTCAATTTACACCAAGCAAAGCTAGGGTGGGATTAATGTGAGGTCACCAAATATACATAGCCTTTTATGAATAATAATAATAATAATCATAATATACCATTAATTTGTTATATTTAACGCATTGGAGTCATTTTGCATTAGAGTAGTTTACCTCTTGTGAATTAAACACAATACACTACAAAAGAATATTTAATACAACTTCCACAAATTCATTGGAACGAGGACAAACAAAGGGAAATCTCACAGGAAAAAAGGGGGGTGGGAATGAGGGTTTATGTGCGTAGCAATATATGCAAGATAAATATTGTGGCAGACTAAAGGAGACAAATGACACACCATAGCAGCATGCTGTAGGTTTTATAGAAAAGGGTTATTCTAAACATCTAAATAACTGCCATTCCATTAGTTCAGTGGAAAGTGTGGTGTTTTACCAGTAAGTGGAGTTTCAGAATCTAAAAAGATGTTCATGAAGAGTCTGCTTCCAGCACTGGCTGGCCTCTTGTTTTGTACAAATCACAGGGTTTTGGGTTCCTTAGTGATTTGTTTTCTATCAATTGCATACATTTAGAATCATGACACATTAAAAAAAGAAACTTATGATTCATGGCAACACAGGACTGCGTTAATGACAACAGGTATCTTTTATTACATTTTCAAGTTTTTGTTTGAATATAATATCTCAATGAGTACCTTAAAAAGGGCTCTATAAGTAAAAGGTATCATTATTATTACTATTGGTCAAATTCACAGCTGAGGAAATCCAAATGCCCGGACATTAAAACACATATCTTTCTATTTTTTGGTTTGATTTGTTTCTACTTACAGTATCTTTGTCTATATCCTTCAGTATCCTCCATTTGCTTCAGTTATGTGCCATACTCCTTTTCTATTCATTTAAGCACCCTGCCAAATATAACCCGCTGACAGATGCTCTCCTATCCATCAGAAGCTTCGATCCATCCGAGTGCTAATGGAACAAGTGGCTGAGCATCAGATGATCTTTCATTATGGACAAATGTCCGAATTATAACAACAACAAGGCTGTTCAACAGGAAAACTGCCTGTAGACCACGTGAGAATGGAGGTGTGAAGGTGGTGGGAATACGCCTTAAGTGTGTATAGTATGTGTGTTTGTAGTATTTTCCAGCTGTGCCGTTCACAAGGTACAAGGCCTTAAAAACCTATAATGGCCTCTGAAAGTTATCGGCATTAGCAGGGAAAATGCTTCTCAAACTTTACGTTCCAGCCCTGCTTTGCCTAAATACTTAAATCAACTCCTCGGAATTGAATTTTCAAGCCTTCAAATGGCTAATTCGTGCAGCAAGTGCTTTCAGCGTTTTCTCAGCAAACGAATGGCGGCTCTAATCATAAGAGCATGTAGATGCTGCTGCCTCTCCCCCCCCCCCCCCCCCCATGAGACAGCTGCGTGAACGGAGAGAGAAACATTTCCACTTAACCACTTAAATGAATATATCAAGAAACTAATTTGCCATTTTAATTGCGTGATTTAGAAGACGCTACTTCACTTGCCCCTCTTCCATCTTGGTTGATTTCCAATGTGAGCGCACATTAGATTGATCTATGAAAGACTTCAGAAAATCACAACACTTAAGTCTTTTCATTTTCCCTCCCTAATTAAATAATTGAAATTCCTGTCAGTGTCTGCACTTAAGCCACACACAGGCATTCTGCGTGGCTGACTGAATCATGAAAGGCTTGTTTTTATCTTCCCTTGTTTGCAGCCTGGTCTTTCTTCACCCTCTACCTTTTCGTTTGTGTCTTCCAGGAGCCACGGATTCATTCCATCTGTCAAGCCCAGAAATAGATCAGTACATCCATGTTGTTGAGATTTGCCCGTCCCATTAAGTGATTGCTTTCAGAAATGGCAGGGGACATTTCTTCTGATACGTTCCCTGAAACAGCGCTGGCAGACATTAAGGACACATTATTGAGTCCCATTTTCTCCCAGCCACAAGGATATCCATTAGAGTGGCACACAGCCCTACATTTTCCATTTTCTCCCTCACCAAACTTGACTTTACACATTATTTCTGCCTCTGTTTTGTAATTTGCAGGCACAAATTATATCAGGAAAAAGCCATCTCGTAGCATGTGGCTCCTCTTCCCAGGGCTATTTGCCAAGACTTGATTCTGAAGTGTCAAAATGGGCCCATCGTTACGGCTAATAATGATGGACAGCAGGCTGCTTTAAAGTCCATAAGAGTCGGCCCACACTGGAAACTCTCTGTGTCAGACCTGCAAACAGTGACATGCAGTGTTACTTTCTTTATCTTATTTCTTATCTTTGATATTTGTGTAAATATAAGTATTTCTGAAGAAGAAGGTCATATTTGTCGCTTTATAAGTTGTTCAGTCAGTGCGTATGTGAATGAGTATTATTATGTAATCCAATGAAATTAGAACAAAGCCACACTGAAACAGTTTTTGCAGTAATTGAGGCAACACTGGTCTAAGAGTTGGGCATTTCATTTTGAGATGTTTGTTTCCGAAGCCATCCTATCATTAGCATCAACAGCATCTATGTCTGATTGGAATAAGGGTTTCTACATCTTCTAATGTTGCTTATCTTTCTCTGCAGCCATTCCCAATCCTCTTTTGGTTCCTTGCAGCAGGTTATATTCACTTCTACTGAAGATAGACATGTCCCAGTGTTTCTACCTTGCACAGGTTTGTCTTAAGTTAGCCTGCCTCCTCCTTTACCCTGACTCCATCAGCTTGAGAGCATTTCACCAGTCGTATTTTGACATATTTGAAATGTCATTATCTGACTGTGTATGTACGCATTAGCAACATGATGTTCACTTGATCGTGACCTCATTGCGTTTCAGAGACAACTCCAGGTCTTTGCGTTATGATAAGCACAACAGCTTGTAAATACATTCAGGACCAGATCCACCAACAACAGGTCAAGGCTTTCACAAAGTTGTGTGTAGCGTCAGAAGGCAGCTCAAAGGCCACAGCAGCCCCCCGCTGAGCTGACATTCTCATCGTGCCTTGCCCATTAATTCTGTCATTGTTGCTGCCCTGGCCTCCTGGAGTCCTATCAAAGACTCAATAACCACTGCTTAACCAAAGTCCATTGCCAATTCCCCCCACCCTCTCTCCCCTCTCTGTCCCTCGCTCTCTGCTATAAATCATCTGACAGCATGCGGGTGTTCGGAGCAACTGCCTTTCATTTCGACATGGCCGGGTTGAAAAGGCCATTATTACCCTGTAATTGTGGGAGTCAAACCCAATTAAGCAAATCTGTATGGGGGCAGATGCCGCTTCCCCCCCACACACACACTTCGTTTACCCTTTTCGCTCGCTTGCGCTCACTTCACTTAGGCCGACTTGATCTCTGATACGGGCTGAACAAGCAGCGGCTCGGACCCCCGGCTGGGAGGGACATGTTGCTAATTGAGTTCTTGCTGGTCATTTGCTCCTTCCAAGCGAGCAAGAAGAAAAACTGAAAACTGCCGCCTCATCTGCTGAGGCCATGGGAAGAAGAAGTGAAATGCCACTCCTGTCGGCAGCAAGCGGAGGAAAAAGAGGTGAGCGAAAGCCATTTAATCCGCAGGGAAGCCGGGAGAAAAGAGGGGCTTAGGCCTGTGCGCTGCTGCAGCGGGGAACCAGCCGCAGAGAGGGGCTCCCATTCAGGCAGCACCCCCCCCCCCCCCACCCCCCCCCGAGTCAACACTTCCTGTCTCTGGAAGGCTCGGCTCTGAAATTAGGAGAGTAGAGCTAAGGCAATGTTCACGCTCACATGGATCTCAAAGTGCTTCTGATTCTCTACCTTCAGCCTTTCTGACAAATGGACATGTAGCATTTCAAAAGATTTGACAAATATATATATGTATACAAATATTGAGGGCACTCACTTATTGGGCACTCACTTATTTGACATGTTAAGTTGAAGTGACTGCTGTTTGCTCAGACCTCCAGATGGATGAAGAATATGGATCAATTGATGGCTGGCTGGGTAATATCGTATTTCAACCCAGTCTCACGGCATTTCGTGTTATAGTCACGAAATGTAATCTATTGATTCGTGTTCACCAACACGATTTCCCCCTTTTTTTCGTGTCACACAGAACGATTTTAAAAGCAATGTATTTCTATTGGTAGTATGTTTCATGCCTGCACCACGTCTTTTTGTCCGGTCGGGTCTTGGAAGACCGGAAGCTGTGTGGTTCATAAAAACATGTTCTTACTCAATATCAAGCCACGATTATTGTTTTTATTTTAAATTGTATAATGTCTGACTTTTTTTGCCATCCGTGAGGAAAATAAATGGGGCTCAGAATACTGAAATATGTATTTTTGAAATCTTTTTTTCCTTCTAATTTGTAATTCTTTTCTACATAACACACTGCTATTTAGTCAACAATAACACACAATTATCCTTGTTTTTATTTATTTGTTTAATTCTATAATCTCTGGCTTTTTTGCCGTCCGTCAGGAACTGAATTTCAAAATGAAGTCATTAATAATATTATGTATGAAATTATTTTGTCTATTAACTAGAGCGCCGGGTCATGTTGTGACCGTCTTTTCTATGTTGCTGTGGGGTTTTTCCATCGGTTTGGGGTTTAAAATATAAAAACAGTAATAAGTAATAAGCCAATAAGTAATAAGCCTTATCAGCAATAAGCCTTATCAGCCATAACTATCAACAGTATTGCTTTGCCAGGCAACAGCTTGGGGTGAAAACCACGGCACACTATCCAAAACTGGATTCGAATGAGTCCAACCCCCCGTTAGGACTACTTTGTTATTCTACTCCACTACAATTCAGAGGTTGAACTGGTATTTTTACTCCACTACATTTATTTTAGTTACTTTGCAGATTCTGATTAATGATGTGAAATATAAACAACCCTTAAATCAGGCTTTAGTTACACCTGAGTAAAATTCAGTGAAGGTGATTGTCAAGTGCCAACAATCAGGAGAGATATTTGGTAGTTGGTGCTTGAGAAGACTAAACATTTATCTGCAGATCTCTATAAAGTATATTCATTACTCGTTATTCTCTACTAATAGTTCATTAAAAACTGTATATAATAGCTATTTTGCACATCCCTTTCAAGATTTCATGATTTTCTAAGATTTATTGACAT
This sequence comes from Trematomus bernacchii, assembly GCF_902827165.1. Lineage (NCBI taxonomy): Eukaryota > Metazoa > Chordata > Actinopteri > Perciformes > Nototheniidae > Trematomus > Trematomus bernacchii. Next base: position 3,256,298 of record NW_022988007.1, on the reverse strand, counting down.
ATCATATACACAACTACGGTGTAGTTATGCAATGAATGAAAAACTTGGGTTGCAGGTTCCTCAACAGTGCATTACAAGACATCTATCAATATCTGTATACCTCCACCATTAAACTGTCATATTCTGCACATTTCTTATACTATCTACATACATAAGAGTATAATAAATATGTATAATATCAGTTAAAATAAGTGCTTCAACATAGTTAACATTGCAGGAAAGCAATATATTCAGTGGCGGCGCCAGGGTATGGCTGGGGTAGGCTACAGCCATACCAAGAAATGGCTTAGCCCCACCTTAGCCCCACCATGAAAAATGATGTTAAAGTAAGCTAAATAAAGTCCGTCATCTCGCGCGGAGTAAATTGCACAGACAGCAGTTAGTAAAATTGATTTCAGTAGCCACTTGTCTGGAAATACCGAAGACTAGAAACGGTTTTGAAAACTTTTGTCACGTAGTGATCTTCTTCCCAATAAAACATCTTTGATAATGTCTTCTGGCCAATCAGAATCACGATAACGGCGTGCAGGAAGTCCCGACGGAGAATACTTTAGCGGTAGTACATCTCTATATACATCAGGGTTGCCAACTTTGGGTACCTGGCTGGAGTGAGATTTTGATATCATGGGTTTCATTCGGTTTAATTACACATATGCGCACGAAATGACTGCTATCGTGTCAGCAGCGAGACCTTAGCATATATATAGGATATATATACAATATATACAAATACACAATAATGGACACAGACTATAAAGGGCACACAGTTTCATTCACTAATGAAAGTCAAACATGTTTGTTTCCACTGTTTTATTGTGTGCCTGTCGCGATAAGCAATTAATTGACTTATCGTACGATAAATAAAAATGAACTCGATAACTTTTCTGACCTCGATAAATTGCCATTTACATGAGGATGTGACTAGCAGTTTGAAAGGATGTACTTGAATTATTATTATATATTATCATTATGTCAGTGGTCTAAAATGGTCATACAACGGTGCCGACAATATTATCGTTTATCGCAATAATTTCCGGGAAAATGTATCCAACAAAATTAATTATCGTGAGAGGCCTATACATGAAACACACACACACAAACAAATCTACAGACTTACTCCAAACTGCCAAATATATTAATTAACACACTCTCACTCTCATATACTCTTTGACTCTATTTTGGCCTAGTAGAACAATAAGCAGCAGACTTTTACTTTTTTATCATTTCTACTGGATCTTAGATCTGCAGTTGCAGTTGCGGCTCCAGAGTATTTTTGTTGGGTAATCTATGGTAGGGCTAACCCATACAGTGGTGGGGCTCAAGTCAGTATTTGCAATGTAATTACATACACGCTCCCCCCGACAGTGAAACGCCACGCGTGAGGTTTAGATTATTTCCCTGTCTCTCTCAATCCAAATTGAACTGTATGAAATAAAAAGGCACATTTGTCTTGTAGTAAATAAAAAGGGCGACCTGGAGCCAATCCTGCAATTTCCCCACAGGTGAAAGAGTAGACATGCTGAAAACCCAACCCCTGCAGGGGGGTCTGGGGGGATTCTCCCCCAGGAGATTTTTTTAAATACTAACATCAAATACACATTCTGGTACTCTCTTGAGAAGAAAAATAAATAAATCTATTACTACATATTTAAAAAAATGAATGCCATTTTAGTTTTGTGTTACTTTGTTCTGAAAGCTGAACCTGCTGCTCCTCACAGAGAGAAGAGGGAAGAGGCTGTGTGAATTACTTTACATTGTGGATAAGGGTGGATAGCCCCCATTGTTCTGTGTGTCAAAATGAAAGACAGCCCACACACCTATCAATGATCAAACCGTGGGGTCTTATTTCATTACGTGTTGATTTCTATCAACACGTAATGTTGTATCGATGATATGAGATGTACTACCGCAAAAGTATTCTCCGTCGGGACTTCCTGCAACAACACCACGCCGTTATCGTGATTCTGATTGGCCAGAAGACATTATCAAAGATGTTCTAATGAGAAGACGATCACTACGTGACAAAAGTTTTCAAAACCGTTTCTTGTCTTCGGTATTCTTGCTTTTGGCGTGAGAATAGTTTGGGCAGCGTGAGAGCGTGAGATTGAGAGTGAAAGCGTGTGTCACACGCCAGATGCGTGAGAGTTGGCAACCCTGATACATAGATACAACATTACGTGAAATAAGACCCCACGGTTTGATGATTGATAGGTGTGTGGGCTGTCTTTCATTTTGACACACAGAACAATGGGGGCTATCCACCCTTATCCACAATGTAATTCACACAGCCTCTTCCCCTTTCTCTCTGAGGAGCAGCAGGTTCAGCTTTCAGAACAAAGTAACAAAAAACAAAAATGGCATTCATTTTTTTAAATATGTAGTAATAGATTTATTTATTTTTCTTCTCAAGAGAGTACCAGAATGTGTATTTTATGTTAGTATTTAAAAAAATCTCCTGGGGGAGAATCCCCCCAGACCCCCCTGCAGGGGTTGGGTTTTCAGCATGTCAACTCTTTCACCTGTGGGGAAATTGCAGGATTGGCTCCAGGTCGCCCTTTTTATTTACTACAAGACAAATGTGCCTTTTTATTTCATACAGTTCAATTTGGATTGAGAGAGACAGGGAAATAATCTAAACCTCACGCGTGGCGTTTCACTGTCAAGGGGGGCGATATAGCGTGTATGTAATTACATTGCAAATACTGACTTGAGCCCCACCACTGTATGGGTTAGCCCTACCATAGATTACCCAACACAAATACTCTGGAGCCGCCACTGAATATATTCAACACACTCTCACTCCCTAAACGTCCAGGAGCGATGCTTGGTCAGGGTCCCGTGGCGTGCAGTTGGGACGCTCCTAGTCTCCTTCAGCTTCATAAACGGACAAAGAGCTTTCAACTGATTGCAATGTATTCCCATCGGCGGCGGTATTTGATGCTCAGGGAAACACCGCATCGGTCCATGTCGGCGGCATTTAAAGGCAATGTGAGCGTCCATTCCCATTGGATAACGGAGGATTTTACACCCGGAAGTAACTATTCTCCTTACTGTCGATTGATTTGACAGTGATATCTGCACTACTCATCAACTCAAAAACAACAGATTATCCTTGTTAATTACACAACATTGATTGGTTTAAATTGTGTGCAATGCTTTTGTATTTTTCCCCTTCGATTCGGAGAAACAAATATTTTTTCGGAGTTTAGGATGGCAGAAGACACTACACTACCCAGAATCCTCAGCTATTGTTTGGGACTACACCATGTGCTTTGTTTGACAAACCCCGTGATTAGTTCTCAAGCTCTGTGATTGGATGTTGGAGTGGCAGTGCGCAAAGTTTACACCGCGTCAAACAGCACTTTGAAATGGAATAAAACCCATCGACGGCACACTATTCAAAACAGGAATCGAACGTGTCCTACCCCCCCCCCCCCCCCCCCCTTAGGTCACAGGCTCCTCCAACAGTGCAACACAATAAAACAGATACACAGAAAAAATTGTGCAAGTAAATACAAAAAGATAAATAGTAAAAAGTGAAATAGTGCAATAAGAGTCTATATACAAGTGATTGGAATATGATATATTAGACAAATAATTTCTAAGTAGCAGCCAGATGAATGTTATGGATGTTGTTTCTAAGTTCAGGTGTTTAATAGTCTTCTGGCCTGTGGGATGAAACTGTCCCTGAGTCTGGTGGTTTTAGTCCAGATGCTGCGGTAGCCTACCGCCTGCCAGACGGCAGCAGACAGAACAGTTTGTGGCTGGGGTGATGGGGGTCTTTTATAATCCTGAGGGCTTTCTTTAAGGTTAACCTGGTATTTTTACTACATTTATTTTAGTTACTTTACAGATTCTGATTAATGATGTGAAATATAAACAACCCTTAAATCAGACTTTAGTTACACCTGAGTAAAATTCAGTGAAGGTGATTGTCAAGTGCCAACAATCAGGCGAGATATTTGATAGTTGGTGCTTGAGAAGACAAAAAATGTATCTGCAGATCCCTATAAAGCATATTCATTACTCATTATTCTCTAATTGTTCATCAAAAACTGTATATAATGGCTATTTTGCACATCCCTTTCAAGATTTCAAGATTTTCAAAGGTTTATTGACATATCATATACACAACTACGGTGTAGTTATGCAATGATGAAAAACTTGGGTCATAGGTTCCTCAACAAGAGATCTATCAATATGTGTGTACCTCCACCATTAAATTGTCATATTCTGCACATTTCTTATTCTATCTACATACATCTTATAAGAGTATAATAAATATGTATAATATCAGTTAAAATAAGTGCTTCAACATAGTTAACATTGCAGGAAAGGTGATTGTCAAGTCCCAAAACAAACCATGCAATATATTAAACGTTAAGTACTTTGTCAGGCTTAATATGGATACCCCCAAAGCTTTTTGCTTACATGTATTTAAAAGAAGACCTTAACCTAAAGTATTATTTAATGTTTAAATAAAGCCTAATTAGTTTGTCTGTTTTGCACATCCTCCTATTAATATCTTTGTACATCCGGCACTAAACTGTTTTATTCTAGATACCATTTACAGTATCTTCTTGATATTTTCTATTCTATATTTATATCATTGACCTTCTACTTTCCTCCTATTTTGTATATACTCTTAATATTTAAATGTTTTCATAAAATATAACACATTCAAAAGTGCTTTACAAAAATGAAAGACATTAAGAAAAAGGCCTTTTTAAACAGTCATTAAAAAGCAACACAATCTACCTGCATTGCAATGACTCTAAACGTGTAATAACGTGCTTTAACCAGTAGGAGGTGCGGGTTAAAAAGCTGTCAAGTTTACAGTGTTAACAAAATAAAATATACTGCTGTTTCTGGTTTAGTTTACGACGGATATATTCTGTTATTGTTTTGATATTTGTAACACAAAAGCGATGTAAAAAACCCACAGCAACACAGAAAAGATGGTCTTAACATGACCCAGCGGTCTAGTAGTTAATAAAAAACAATAATATCAAAACAAAATATTACTACTAACTTTATTGTGAAATTAAAACAGAACGGTAAAAGAATAGTTTCCGGTCTATTCTGAGGCCCGATCTCTGTAGATAAATAAAGAACTACGACAGATGTGTAATATTTAATGCAGCCAAACCATTCATTACAATGCATTCATGTGATGACTTTCAAAGAGTAAAGCAAGCACTGCTGAATAAAGTATGATTTGATCTTTTACGAAACGTTTTTTTTCATATGGAATGCAGTTGGAGGTCAACCAATCACAGAGCTTGAGAACTAATCACGGGGTTTGTCAAGCAAAGCACATGGTGTAGTCCCAAACGATAGCTGAGGATTCTGGGTAGCGTAGTGTCTTCTGCCATCCTAAACTCCGAAAAAATATTTGTTTCTCCGAATCGAAGGGGAAAAATACAAAAGCATTGTACACAATTTAAACCAATCAATGTTGTGTAATTAACAAGGATAATCTGGTGTTTTTGAGTTGATGAGTAGTGCAGATATCACTGTCAAATCAATCGACAGTAAGGAGAATACTTACTTCCGGGTGTAAAATCCTCCGTTATCCAATGGGAATGGATGCTCACATTGCCTTTAAATAGCCGCCGACATGGACGGATGCGGTGCTTCCATGAGCGTCAAATACCGCCGCCGATGGGAATACATTGCAATCAGTTGAAAGCTATTTGCGTCCGTTTATGAAGCTGAAGGAGCCTAGGAG